>NC_092282.1:24822541-24825041 GCF_036320965.1 Panulirus ornatus
ATAATAATAATAATAATAATAATAAATAATAATAATAATAATAATAATAATAATAATAATAATAATAATAAATAATAATAATAATTATAATAATAATAATATAAATCATGATAATAAACATCACAAATCATTAACATCAAAAGGAAAATTGCGATTATATAAGACGCTATTTCCTGAATATATAAAATATAACAAATAATGGCATAACTAATATATACAGAGAAACAAAAACAACAAGTAAAAGACTAAGTGTTTGCACACGACCTACACAGACGCCCTTAGCACTCACAACACCTGTAACAGGTGTACGGGTCATTACCAGGTGTACGGGTCATTACACATGCCACAGGCAGGTGCCAGCGTTGCTAGGCGGACCATTGTACTCACTCGTAACGATACGACACCCCCCCCCCCCCCCGACGTGTTGTAAGGGGGAAGGAGGGGGTAGACCAAACGTGCGACGTAAGTGTACGACGCACGACAGACCGGGGTGTCGTAACCCCACACGGGGACAGACAGACAGACACACCCAGGCACCTGTTACACACCCCCCCCCCAACACCTGCTCGTGGACACACACCTGTCCAGCGGGGCGCTGTTGCTGGCAGAGTTAAGACAGTACACAGGACAACGGTGCCAACACGTGAATACCAACAACACTGTTGTCACTAGACCTTATTATCACCAGGCAATTACCATCATTAACAATGACATCAAATATGGACAATCGCATGTTTACCAAATGGCGTCCTAGCTTCGTCTCTTCGATGTATATCAACTGACTGTTATATTTCTCTCTTGTGTCTCCCCTGATGATGTGATTATTACACGAAAGTGCACTTGGCAACTTATCGTGTTTCATTTTCCCCGTGGACTTTTTTTTTTTTTTTAAATTTTCCAAAAGAAGTAACAGAGAATTGGGCCAGGTGAGGGTATTCCCTCAAAGGCCCAGTCCTCTGTTCATAACGCTACCTCGCTAATGCGGGAAATGGCGAATAGTTTGAAACAAAAAGATATATATATATATATATATATATATATATATATATATATATATATATATATATATATGTGTGTGTGTGTGTGTGTGTGTGTGTGTGTGTGTGTGTGTGTGTGTGTGTGGCAGCAGCTGCTCTCTCTCCCTCCCTTTTTCTTTATATATATCTGCCCCTCCTCTCTCTCTCTCTCTCTCTCTCTCTCTCTCTCTCTCTCTCTCTCTCTCTCTCTCTCAGCTATTGACTCGGGTTTTGACGTCATCAATGGAAATCCTGTTATCATTCCACATGAAAGAGACCTTTTTTTTTTTTTTTAACTCGAAAAAAACTTCCGAAAATTTAGGAAATTTTTATGGGGAAACATCATACCCAAAGTTTATAAAGTATCATTCTTCATATTGACAAAGTTTCATAAAGATCATACTTCTATTGACCAAAGTTTCATAAAGTATCATACTTCATATATGACCAAAGTTTCATAAAGTATCATACTTCATATATGACCAAAGTTTCATAAAGTATCATACTTCATATATGACCAAAGTTTCATAAAGTATCATACTTCATATATGACCAAAGTTTCATAAAGTATCATACTTCATATATGACCAAAGTTTCATAAAGTATCATACTTCATATATGACCAAAGTTTCATAAAGTATCATACTTCATATATGACCAAAGTTTCATAAAGTATCATACTTCATATATGACCAAAGTTTCATAAAGTATCATACTTCATATATGACCAAAGTTTCATAAAGTATCATACTTCATATATGACCAAAGTTTCATAAAGTATCATACTTCATATATGACCAAAGTTTCATAAAGTATCATACTTCATATATGACCAAAGTTTCATAAAGTATCATACTTCATATATGACCAAAGTTTCATAAAGTATCATACTTCATATATGACCAAAGTTTCATAAAGTATCATACTTCATATATGACCAAAGTTTCATAAAGTATCATACTTCATATATGACCAAAGTTTCATAAAGTATCATACTTCATATATGACCAAAGTTTCATAAAGTATCATACTTCATATATGACCAAAGTTTCATAAAGTATCATACTTCATATATGACCAAAGTTTCATAAAGTATCATACTTCATATATGACCAAAGTTTCATAAAGTATCATACTTCATATATGACCAAAGTTTCATAAAGTATCATACTTCATATATGACCAAAGTTTCATAAAGTATCATACTTCATATATGACCAAAGTTTCATAAAGTATCATACTTCATATATGACCAAAGTTTCATAAAGTATCATACTTCATATATGACCAAAGTTTCATAAAGTATCATACTTCATATATGACCAAAGTTTCATAAAGTATCATACTTCATATATGACCAAAGTTTCATAAAGTATCATACTTCATATATGACCAAAGTTTCATAAAGTATCATACTTCATATATGACCAAAGTTTCATAAAGTATCATACTTCATATATGACCAAAGTTTCATAAAGTATCAT
>NC_092282.1:24830041-24850041 GCF_036320965.1 Panulirus ornatus
TCTGATATGCCTGTGAGTGTATGTATCTGTATCTGTATGTATGCATGTATGTATGTGTGTGTGTGTGTGTGTGTGTGTGTGTGTGTGTGTGTGTGTGTGTGTGTGTTATCTACGCATGTGATATCTCATCTGATGAGCCATCCCTACCATCATACACCTTCTCACACTCACGTTTGCTGTCCACGTCCACAGTTTCCATCACTCACTTTATTCCAGCAATTTTCATTCTATCAATGTACACATCTCCATCTTCTGTAACAATTCTCAAGCTTTTAATCATATCGTGTCCTCTGGTTGACTCATTGTTTGCATCTCTCGAACAACAGTTAACTGTGGACGTCATAAAACTGGTGTAAAAACTTTGTGGTTGTCATCAAATCACCTCTTACTCTTCCCTCTTCCCTAGAGGGCAAAAGTATGATTTCTAACCGTAACTTAACTCTCGATTCTGTTATCATCTTTGCCCTCCTCTTCTGAACCTTCTCTACTACATCTCTGTGTTTCTTAAACGTGCGCCGACCAAACTTGGGTTCTGGCCTTACGTAAGACGTAAACACTGAGGTGAACATCTCCACAAGCCATGCACTGGAAAACAGTCATTATACCTGCAAAACAGTCACCATACCTGCAAAACAGTCATCATACCTGCAAAACAGTCAGTTTGTACCCTTTATCATCCCCCTACAGTGGCGCCCTGGCGGCACTTTAAGTACAAAGTCAACTCGCACATCCCTCTCTCACACATCGACCCTTACGAGGTTATTTCCCACTAGATAATATATTCATGTCGAGACGCTCTTTCGCAGTGTCCCGACCTCATTACTTTACATTCACTCGGCTTCATGTCCATTAATCATTCGCTAGACAACCTCTGGCGTTTGTCTCCGTCCCATTGTATTCTGACGCAATCTCCTCGCGTAGTTTTTTTCCCCTACTCCCTTCATCACCTTGGCATCATCCGCAAACCTAACCAGGAATGAATCCAAGTAATTCTGGCTTGTCATTGCCACAGATCAAGAAGATCAACGTGTCCCGAAACACACCCCTGCGGCACGCCACCTTAGCCCACTCCATGAAGGCTTCCCAGACACTGCCTGCCTGCGTCCTTCCCTTCCACGAACGTAACACTCCATGTGTTCCTACCTCGTAAGCCAACTTATCTCTCAAACGTCTATGTATTACAATGTCTAATGCTCTACATAAGTGAACGATGGAGCGAAAATATCCTACTCGCATCTAAAGACACAGATACACTTCTATCATGAACCAAACATTAAGCCATTAAGATGCCATTACTGAGGTACCAAAATGACCACACTGTTATTACGATACTGCAAACAACCCTAGTAACGATGGTACTGAACATACAACAGCATTACTGGGCCACCAGGAATACCACAGCATTACTGGGCCACCAGGAATACAACAGCATTACTGGGCCACCAGGAATACAACAGCATTACTGGGCCACCAGGAATACAACAGCATTACTGGGCCACCAGGAATACAACAGCATTACTGGGCCACCAGGAATACAACAGCATTACTGGGGTACCAGGAATACAACAGCATTACTGGGCCACCAGGAATACAACAGCATTACTGGGCCACCAGGAATACAACAGCATTACTGGGGTACCAGGAATACAACAGCATTACTGGGCCACCAGGAATACAACAGCATTACTGGGGTACCAGGAATACAACAGCATTACTGGGGTACCAGGAATACAACAGCATTACTGGGGTACCAGGAATACAACAGCATTACTGGGGTACCAGGAATACAACAGCATTACTGGGCCACCAGGAATACAGCAGCATTACTGGGGTACCAGGAATACAACAGCATTACTGGGCCACCAGGAATACAACAGCATTACTGGGGTACCAGGAATACAACAGCATTACTGGGGTACCAGGAATACAACAGCATTACTGGGGTACCAGGAATACAACAGCATTACTGGGGTACCAGGAATACAACAGCATTACTGGGCCACCAGGAATACAACAGCATTACTGGGGTACCAGGAATACAACAGCATTACTGGGGTACCAGGAATACAACAGCATTACTGGGCCACCAGGAATACAACAGCATTACTGGGCCACCAGGAATACAACAGCATTACTGGGCCACCAGGAATACAACAGCATTACTGGGCCACCAGGAATACAACAGCATTACTGGGCCACCAGGAATACCATGGTATGAAAGAGAAGACCACAGCGTTACCCAGTTCAACGGACCTACATCCTCTTACTGGACCAACCTGGCCAGTACCATGAAACCATATTTTTTTTGCCAAGTTTTGCCAACACTTGAATTTCCTGCATCTTTTTTTTTCATACACATATTTCTGTCTTTCTTTTTGCCAGCAAGACTGCCCATCAGTATAAACCATGATGGTTGCCATGTTTTAGATCCACTGGTGCAGCTGGTTCCAAACAACTTGCTATTTCTTCTTCTCTCTTCTTGGTACCATAGAATCAAGTCCAATGTGGACGCCAAGGCTTCAGGGGGAGTAGCTTTCGCCTAAGGAAAGTCTAACGTTTCTATTTTGTCCAGTTAATTTTGTAGACGTCAAGAGATAGTGACGAAATTACGAAATAATAATAATAATAATAATGATAATAATAATGATAATAATAATGATAACAATAATAATAATAATAATAATAATAATAATAATAATAATAACAATAATGATGATGATGATAATAATAATAATAATAATAATAATAATAATAATAATAATAATAATAATAATAATGATACAAATTTTCGTTATTATCATTATTACTATAATAATTAATATAACTGAAACTGTCATAATTACTATTCTCATTAATGCAAGAGGCGTGCACAGTACAGAATGAATTACATGTATGTACTATATGGGGGAGGACGTAGTGTGGGCATCACTCGGTCATATGACGCTGCCAGGGTCAACTATGGAACAGACAGTGAGGCGCTGCTTTAGATGGTCTCGGTCCATCATGTGTGCCAGCTAAGGAGGAGTGGCAGTGTGCAAATGATGCCATTGTTCAAGCGTTCCTGACGCCACCTCGCTCAGACAACACAAGGCAAGCCCATTACTATTACCATTATCATGACTATTATCATTACCATTACTACTACCATTATCATGACTATTATCATTACCATTAATATTATCATGACTATTATCATTACCATTACTACTACCATTATCATGACTATTATCATTACCATTAATATTATACCAGGATCAGATACAAGTCCGGAGCGTTGACATCAACACAGTACCGTCTGTACGGGTCGCAGGATATCAAGTGGTGTCCTACCTGTCTTCACATAGGATATCAGGTGGCGTCCCTCATCCTGTACACAAGATATCAGGTAACGTCCCTCATCCTGTACACAAGATATCAGGTGGTGACCCTCATCCTGGACACAAGATATCAGGTGGCGTCCCTCATCCTGTACACAAGATATCAGGTGGCGTCCCTCATCCTGTACACAAGATATCAGGTGGCGTCCCTCATCCTGGACACAAGATATCAGGTGGCGTCCCTCATCCTGGACACAAGATATCAGGTGGCGTCCCTCATCCTGGACACAAGATATCAGGTGGCGTCCCTCATCCTGGACACAAGATATCAGGTGGTGACCCTCATCCTGTACACAAGATATCAGATGGCGTCCCTCATCCTGTACACAAGATATCAGGTGGCGTCCCTCATCCTGGACACAAGATATCAGGTGGCGTCCCTCATCCTGGACACAAGATATCAGGTGGCGTCCCTCATCCTGGACACAAGATATCAGGTGGCGTCCCTCATCCTGGACACAAGATATCAGGTGGTGACCCTCATCCTGGACACAAGATATCAGGTGGCGTCCCTCATCCTGGACACAAGATATCAGGTGGCGTCCCTCATCCTGGACACAAGATATCAGGTGGCGTCCCTCATCCTGGACACAAGATATCAGGTGGCGTCCCTCATCCTGGACACAAGATATCAGGTGGCGTCCCTCATCCTGGACACAAGATATCAGGTGGTGATCTTTCATTACTGTATTCTTCATAATTCTCTCTCCCTCTCTCTCTCTCTCTCTCTCTCTCTCTCTCTCTCTCTCTCTCTCTCTCTCTCCCCCCTCGAGGCCACTCCCCCACACATCTCGTAGCCCCATTGCTCGCTCAGGCCTGACTTGTCTCGCTCCGCCTCATTTGCATATCCCTAATAAACAGCAGGAGAGCCACCCTTTCTCCCGGACCAACCAGCCAACCTCTCTCTCTCTCTCTCTCTCTCTCTCTCTCTCTCTCTCTCTCTCTCTCTCTCTCTCTCTCTCTCTCATTATCATCATCTATCATATTCCCGTGCGCGACTCTGCACCCACTCGAGATAAATCCCAAGCCAATTACCTCCGCAAACATGACCTGTGAACAGCCAGCAGTCACACACACACACACACGCGCACACACACACACACACACACACACACACACACACACACACATCAACTGACATGACCACAAACCACGGTGGTCACACCACAGACTCCATCGTACACCGACGTGCCTCGAGCATGTGTCTCTCTGACGTGAAGGAAGGAATGACACGAGGAGCTGTGGAATCTGGCCTTATTGATATCCAAACTATAATGCTGTAGATGATGACGACGAGGCTTCGTGATATCAAACCACTACGATAAGGCTTTGTCATATCATAAGCCCCATGGTTAAAACCTTTTCGTACATCAAGTCTTAAGCTTAATAAGACTGACTCTTCAGCCTTGGTGGTACCCAGCCTTTACTCTGTCAAAACGTCTGATGGTCATTCACAGCCAGGGAGACGTCTGAAGCCTACTGCTTCACCACACCCATGACCCCAACATGTGAAGCCCGGGAGGATGATCAACTACACGACGTAACATCCAAAACCCCCAACGATCAACACAAGAAAATAATAATCCGTATGATTAATGATTAATCTCTGAGGTCCCTCCCAGCACACATGGTCATGCTTCAGCGGCCCGTGCATGGCATACATGGGGGCCACTCACGTACCCTGGAGTAATGACAATACACCGACTAACATGACAGGAACCCGACGGTCCAAAGTATATATATATATATATATATATATATATATATATATATATATATATATATATTTTTTTTTTTTTATACTTTGTCGCTGTCTCCCGCGTTTGCGAGGTAGCGCAAGGAAACAGACGAAAGAAATGGCCCAACCCCCCCCATACACATGTACATACACACGTCCACACACGCAAATATACATACCTACACAGCTTTCCATGGTTTACCCCAGACGCTTCACATGCCTTGATTCAATCCACTGACAGCACGTCAACCCCTGTATACCACATCGCTCCAATTCACTCTATTCCTTGCCCTCCTTTCACCCTCCTGCATGTTCAGGCCCCGATCACACAAAATCCTTTTCACTCCATCTTTCCACCTCCAATTTGGTCTCCCTCTTCTCCTCGTTCCCTCCACCTCCGACACATATATCCTCTTGGTCAATCTTTCCTAACTCATTCTCTCCATGTGCCCAAACCATTTCAAAACACCCTCTTCTGCTCTCTCAACCACGCTCTTTTTATTTCCACACATCTCTCTTACCCTTACGTTACTTACTCGATCAAACCACCTCACACCACACATTGTCCTCAAACATCTCATTTCCAGCACATCCATCCTCCTACGCACAACTCTATCCATAGCCCACGCCTCGCAACCATACAACATTGTTGGAACTACTATTCCTTCAAACATACCCATTTTTGCTTTCCGGGATAATGTTCTCGACTTCCACACATTTTTCAAGGCTCCCAAAATTTTCGCCCCCTCCCCCACCCTATGATCCACTTCCGCTTCCATGGTTCCATCCGCTGACAGATCCACTCCCAGATATCTAAAACACTTCACTTCCTCCAGCCTCTCACCATTCAAACTCACCTCCCAATTGACTTGACCCTCAACCCTACTGTACCTAATAACCTTGCTCTTATTGACATTTACTCTTAACTTTCTTCTTCCACACACTTTACCAAACTCCGTCACCAGCTTCTGCAGTTTCTCACATGAATCAGCCACCAGCGCTGTATCATCAGCGAACAACAACTGACTCACTTCCCAAGCTCTCTCATCCCCAACAGACTTCATACTTGCCCCTCTTTCCAAAACTCTTGCATTTACCTCCCTAACAACCCCATCCATAAACAAATTAAACAACCATGGAGACATCACACACCCCTGCCGCAAACCTACATTCACTGAGAACCAATCACTTTCCTCTCTTCCTACACGTACACATGCCTTACATCCTCGATAAAAACTTTTCACTGCTTCTAACAACTTGCCTCCCACACCATATATTCTTAATACCTTCCACAGAGCATCTCTATCAACTCTATCATATGCCTTCTCCAGATCCATAAATGCTACATACAAATCCATTTGCTTTTCTAAGTATTTCTCACATACATTCTTCAAAGCAAACACCTGATCCACACATCCTCTCCCACTTCTGAAACCACACTGCTCTTCCCCAATCTGATGCTCTGTACATGCCTTCACCCTCTCAATCAATACCCTCCCATATAATTTACCAGGAATACTCAACAAACTTATACCTCTGTAATTTGAGCACTCACTCTTATCCCCTTTGCCTTTGTACAATGGCACTATGCAAGCATTCCGCCAATCCTCAGGCACCTCACCATGAGTCATACATACATTAAATAACCTTACCAACCAGTCAACAATACAGTCACCCCCTTTTTTAATAAATTCCACTGCAATACCATCCAAACCTGCTGCCTTGCCGGCTTTCATCTTCCGCAAAGCTTTTACTACCTCTTCTCTGTTTACCAAATCATTTTCCCTAACCCTCTCACTTTGCACACCACCTCGACCCAAACACCCTATATCTGCCACTCTGTCATCAGACACATTCAACAAACCTTCAAAATACTCATTCCATCTCCTTCTCACATCACCACTACTTGTTATCACCTCCCCATTTACGCCCTTCACTGAAGTTCCCATTTGCTCCCTTGTCTTACGCACCCTATTTACCTCCTTCCAGAACATCTTTTTATTCTCCCTAAAATTTACTGATAGTCTCTCACCCCAACTCTCATATATATATATATATATATATATATATACTCACACGTAGGAATATAAATGCATACATGAATACCAATGAAGACGTTCTCCACTGATCATACCCCTGGTTCCACTTTCATTGGTCGGTTTAATGATTCGTTCATTATTCCATGCCAGCTTCTCTCTCTCTCTCTCTCTCTCTCTCTCTCTCTCTCTCTCTCTCTCTCTCTCTCTCTCTCCGCGCACATGTGTAAGTGTGCTGGTTCAAATGCATGTGTACTGGTATTAGCAGTAACAGTAGAATAAGCAGAATAACAATAATAATAATAATAATAATAATAATAATAGAATATATCAGTAACTCATATTTATTGAATTAACTAGTGGGGTTATGGGACGGGATGAGGCAGGTGATATCAAGCAGTGTGTCTTAACACTACCACTGGAGTGAGGCTGTGCCCACTACTGATGTCCACAGTGGCTGGCTGGGTTGGGACTGGTCCTCCAGTGGTCTGCGCCACTAGCTGGTACACAGTGGGTGATGCGTCTGTGGTGCGGACCTGAAACTTGAGGACACTCATACCTGGTGGCACTGGGGCAGTAAGGGGGTGGGACGGGAGGGGAACTATGGTACTAGTGGGACAGTAGGGGGTGGGACAGGGCTGGAGGCTTGGTGGACTGGACAACCTGGAGGGGACTGGGGTCTAGTGAGACAGTAGGGGCTGGAAACAAGGCTGATGCGCATGACTGTGGTCTTCACACATGACTGTGGTCTTTACACATGACTGTGGTCTTTACACATGACTGTGGTCTTTACGTATGGCTGTGGCCTTCACACATAACTGTGGTCTTTACGTATGACTTGTGGTCTTCACACATGACTGTGGTCTTTACGTATGACTGTGGTCTTCACACATGACTGTGGTCTTTACGGGTGATGGTGCTGTCCAGTTTTGCGAGTCTGTTAAAAGTGATCAGTGGGGCGAAAGTGCTGTGTGTGTGTGTGTGTGTGTGTGTGTGTGTGTGTGTGTGTGTGTGTGTGTGCGTTTCAGTGGTCCAGTGGCCCCGTGGACCACTGCTCAGTATGACCACCAACCACCGCTGCCTGTCGCCCTGTCAAATAACCCCGCAACCTGCAGGGTAAGGTGATCCCCTTGTCATGACGGATGGCACGAGAAGCGTAATATGACTGACTGCATTATTCATTCGACATTACGGCTCGTAGCAACGACGTACAGACGCTTATCTAATGAATAATCGATATAAACAGAGAGAGAGAGAGAGAGAGAGAGAGAGAGAGAGAGAGAGAGAGAGAGAGAGAGAGATTCCAAAATAGCTCTGCACAAAGGAAGTGATACAGCAGTGTGGCCGGTTGAGTCAAGAGCCTACAGGAACAACTGAAGCTGGCCATTACCACCTCCCTGAGAGCGGGATGGTACGATTCCAAGCACGAAAGCATGATGACCCTTGAGTAAGACGGTACGACCTTAGGGCCTTCAAGGCTCCGCTCCAAAGCCATGTCATCATGCTCAGAGGGGGGTCGTACTTTCGTCGTGTTGGAGGGTCGTACCGTCGTGCTCAGGGGGAGGTCGTACTTTCGTCGTGTTCAAGGATCGTACCGTCGTGCTCAGGGGGTCGTACTTTCGTCGTGTTCAAAGGTCGTACCGTCGTGCTCAGGGGGAGGTCGTACTTTCGTCGTGTTCAAGGGTCGTACCGTCCAGCTCAGGGGGTCGTACTTTCGTCGTGTTCAAAGGTCGTACCGTCGTGCTCAGGGGGGTCGTACTTTCGTCGTGTTGGAGGGTCGAACCGTCGTGCTCAGGGGAGAGGTCGTACTTTCGTCGTATTCAAGGGTCGTACCTCCGTCGTGCTGCCTCCCCTTCATAACCACCACCAACCTCAAACTACTACCAATGTAACGACGACTCCATCGTTTGTTGACATCTGGAGAACCATTCAGCAATCTATTTCTCTCGTCAAGTAGTCCCCCCACACGACTCCCTCTCACCAGCAGGTTCCTGCAGCTTATTTTCTACTGGACAGTATTCGCGTCGAGACCTTTCACTTTATGTCCCATCACCTTTATTCGCGTCAACTTGCTTCAGTTGTTCATCAGAGCGACTTTGGAAATTGTCTGGGTCCCCTTGTAGAGAGGATGCAGTCCTCTTGGCTTTCCACCTCCTTTGGCATCAGCCGCGATCACACACTCACACACACACACACACACACACACACACACACACACACACACACATACACACACACACACACACACACACGCACACATACACACACACACACACACACATCAAGAAGGGCGATGGTCGCAGGAGCGAACCTTGCGACAAGCCGCTGGTGACCCTCAACCCATTTCGAGAAGGTTCCCTCACACCAGCGGCCTCTGTTCCCTCCCACTGAGGCAATCTTCCATCCATTGAAGGAGTCTCCCTCTCATTCCAGGCCCGAAGAGCAAGCTTCGTCTCCTGACCCTTTTTGCGTTGAAGGATGGAATCCTTTTGACGTGTTTCAGGAGGGGGATAGAGATGATAATAACATGCTGGAATAAAGGCATTGAAAACTATATGATCTTATGGAATATATGTTATAGAAATACATACAAGGGGCAGGTGAGGCGCCGACTTAGCCCCTTGAGCACGACATTACTGCACGACACAACGGCTTTACAGCACGACGGTACGACATTACAGCACGACGCAAATAACGTTACTGCACGACGGTGCGACACTGCAGCACGACTCGTTCAGGATCCAGGAAGGAACAGCTTGGCGGACCAGAGGCCGGCCACACACTGCTCACAGCGGTGACCACACGTCACTCAAGACAGAAGGTGGTCACACTTACAGGATGACGCGGCAAAAACTGGTCTGCAAAGCGACTCCTTCTGGACACCTTCGCGTTGTCTCGCTCATCTACCGAAGACTGAAATGCTCTTGCGCATCCGGGAGTCGCTTATTCACCAAATGGCGTCCTAACGACGTCTCTTCGTTGTATATCAACTGACTGTTACATTTATTACACGAAAAAGCACTTGGGAACTTATTGCAAGAGGCCTCCATGGTGTAGTGGTAAGCAGTGTCTTCCATGAATCTGGCGGACTCAGGTTCGAGTTCCGGCCAGCCAGTGGCCTCACTGACAACCCGGTTCGTTCATCCTTCCCCCTATGTCGCCGGTCTGCACATGGGTTCAACTACTTGCTGACGTACCCCTACGGAATGGTCGCTCATAACAGAAGCCTTAAACAGTGAACCAGGTGGAATAAAACAATGAATCCCGTGCAATGAACGAGGGACTAAGTGGAATACACAATGAACCGGATGGGATGAACACCGGACCGGTGGAATGAACAGTGGAACAGGTGGAATGAACGGTGAGCCATGTGGAATGATTAGTGAACCAGGTGGAATGAACTGTGGACCAGGTCGAACAGGCTCGGCTGTGAGAATATCCCCCAGAGCCACCTTCCAGGTTCAGCCTAATGACATCAACTACCAGTGACCGATAACGTCCTCTCTCTCTCTCTCTCTCTCTCTCTCTCTCTCTCTCTCTCTCTCTCTCTCTCTCACACACACACACACACACACACACACACACACACAACATGGTACCCTCAAAACCACCTATTTTCCTATTTACTCATGCAACAGTACCTAAGACGGTCGAATCCCTATTCTGATTACGACACCGTACAAAATTGGGTTCCCTCCCTATTCTCATAAGATACACAGTACCTCAACTGGTTGACTTTCTTAATTGCCAATCCCTCTATTACTGACGTCAAGCATCAGCAGCACGAAGACCATGACGTAATCTCCTTAAGTTTATTTTTTTTCCCAGTACAGAGTGATTAAACATCAGGGCTCCTTAATTTGCATACTGATGAGCCTCTGAGTGTAGCCAAGTTCCTTGTACTGCATGACTCTTGGTGTCTTTACACTTCTGTAAAGCGCGAGTTGGCTTCGCTGGTTCGAATCCAGCAGTGTTCTTCAATCCCGTCCACTTCGAGATGATTTAAAATTCGTCTATTGAAATTGTATTGTCAGGAATGTTCATGTAACTTGTAAATTTCCTGAATATGATAAGAACCGTTTTATATCAGTGTCAAAGTAATCCAGACTTTTTAAATGTTAAAGTAATCGAGATTTTGAACCGAGTTATTTTAGGCCCTGAACATACACTTACAAATGTATCCTAAATGCGGGTTCACACAAACCATTTTCTCTGCGAGACTTTCCATAAACAAACACCTCGTTTTCTTTGACGTTTTGCACCGCAGGGAAAACTTGAATTTCTAATACGATAAAAAAAATGACTATCTAGGCCCCAGTGAGCCAGTATAGGTCCCCCATCAACACCAGGAGAATATGAAGAGACACTGATACAGAAACTGTAAGATGGAATACAGTCGATTCAACCATCTGATGTAGGACGAAACATTACAAACCAATGGACACAAAATATCAAAACGTGGGTGCAAAGAGTATACAGTGATTTCGTTCACCAGGGAGACATTAAAAGCTCTTACAAAAGATCAAGATATCATAAACCATCGCTGCTCAAACGGGTCTAACTTGCAATCATCTTTTGAGTTCCGTTTTGAAGTTTTAATCCTACCCTTCGGCACACACTGCATCGTATGCAAATGTAAGAAAATACTTCCCAATGGGCAAGATTACACAGTACTTATTGATCTACCCAGCTCAAGAGCAAGATAATGTTGTGTATAGTCTGCAGTGTATGTGTGTGTGTGTGTGTGTGTGTGTGCGTGACACAGTATATATGTATTATGGAAGAGTTATATACTCGTGTTCCCTCGTCATCTATACCCGCATCTATCAACCTGTTCATCCATCAGTCTACTCCAATCACCTGTCTGTCTCTACTCCCAGCTAACGACGTTCGGTCATGCCATTCATCGCCCGGCCTCAAGGATCAGGATGAACAGCTAGGGCTGGAGGGTAGGTGGGTGTGGGGGGCCGGGTGACCAATCAGGGCTCCCGGCTCTACAGATGGCCCCGGCCACTCAGGGATGACAACACATGACATTATGGAAGTCGTTCCTCCCACACACACACACACACACACATACACAACCCGACGACTAACCTCACCAAACATGTCATCCTCCACTGCGCTCATGATGACAGTCCAACGCCTATAAGGTCGAGTTTCTCTGGCTGTTCCCTCCGCGTGGGATGCAGATAGGGCAGCACCACAAGTAAGGTCAAGGGCGACACTCGCACGAGGAGCAGGTGGGTCATGACCCGTCTCAAAGGGAAGGAGATTAGGCTCTGCTGACCCACTGCCGTCGCCACTCACCCTCCCGTGCCGGTCAGAGGCGTCGGTCGGTCAAGGTTCACTTGGCCGAGTTCGAAGCAGCTCGGGTTCGGCCTCACACCGGGCCGTGAAGCAGCAGGACATGTACCGCGCGGGACACCGTCTCGGTCATTCTGGATTTCGAGAACACTTCGGAACTCGCGAGACGAGATTTTCTTCCCTACAGTCATCTACATCAGTGATTTTCCTCTCTCTCTCTCTCTCTCTCTCTCTCTCTCTCTCTCTCTCTCTCTCTCTCTCTCTCTCTCTCTCTCTCTCTCTCTCTCTCTCTCTCTCTCTCCATCACAAGCACAGCTCATGGTCGACAACGCTGCTTTCTGAGTCGACCATGAGACCGAACCAGACGACGTGGTGAGGAAGGCGATGATCCCTGGTTCCTCCCCTCCTCCTGCTCTGCCTGGCCTCCAGAACAGTCGCACCATCAGCTTGCCTCTTGACCCTAATGTCTCCTTCCTGGATGATGACGAAGGCGACGCTGAGCCGGGACTGCACAGTTCACGTCGACTCACCTCGCCCTTGTGAAGGAAGGGATCACCAGGTCGCCTCCACCTTAACCCTTACAAAAAAGGCCACGTCTTCCTCCAAGCTGGACGCTGCCGAAAGCTTAGCTTACCGACAGCTCACACTATCCATTTCGTATCACACCATCGCGCTGGACAAACCCTTTGGTTTCCGGACCCACCGAAGGCCTTCTGCAGAGAAAGGTAGACGCAAGACGGACTCCCTCTTCCCCCCAAACACACACACACACACACACCAGGAAATCAGTCGTGTCAGATTAACCTACTCCCTCCGGTGCTAGCCACTCCTCCTCCAGCAGCGAGAGGCTTGACCGGGGAAATACAAATGAAGCGTTCGAGTGGACCTTCCAGACGTCCCCGACCCTCCCTCCACCCACACGACACGGCCGACCATCCCTGCCATACCAGGCGGGTACCGGGGTCTTCAGCCCGGCCAATGTGTCCCCAGCCGCAGCCATCCCACAAGTGGGACAGACCCAACACCACACACTTCCCAATCAGGTCTGCATGGGGTGGAAGGAATAACCACAAACAGTGAGTGGGACGTTTTACTTCCTGTCTCAAACTCGTCTTTCTTTCCACAAGGCTTGACCTAACGTGTTCTACTGATACGACCCCTTTACCTAGCTACCACTATGTACCTCCAGCTCCCAGTGAACATCTGCTCAGACGTGTGGTCGGCCTGCGCACGCACGCACGAATGTAGGAGTTCTGTGAGACTATGCACTAGGCATGGTCAAGTGCGGTGATACTCTTTAAGCAGCTTCTTCCCCTTGGCCAAGTGGTAGGTAACGCCAGCTGATGATGCAACACGTACAGACGGCTATCCAACACCTACGTACGACCTTCCACCTTCGGCAGGTACGTATCTAATCCAGTGCATCATATGGGGCTCCGGAGCCACAAATACCCTCTGTTTAAATTACCACAGAAACCAGTGGGCACTGAGAGAAGAGGAGCACTACATTCCAGTTGCCCTTGGCTTCAAGATCAGCACATCACCGAACACGACATTATCTGTCTCTACACCACGGCCCAGCAGCCCAGCTCTCACGCGAGGGAAACTTAGCTCTTGTGCGTCCCAGGTACCACAGAGCCTAAAAATAAGGATATCCCAAGACCTTAAAAAAAAGGGTTGGCATTCTAAAGACCCTAACATAAGGGCTCCCTAAAAGACCCTAAAAAAATAAAGGGTCATTCTAAAGACCCTAAAATTAAGGGGAAACGAAAGATCCTAAAACGAGGAAAAGGCACAGATCCTCAACTTAAAGTGGACACTCTTAGTCAACCAAGCTACAGCATCAACCATGATCCACCAGCCTTGACTATCAACAGCATGAACCAAGTTTACCCTCAGCCAAACAAAAACGTAACAACGCCTCTACAAAGCATTTCTGGGTAAAAGAACAACAACAAAAAAAAAATCGTTCGAACATATTACCTAAATACTCAAGACTGACATGCCCGGGGATACGAACCTTGGGGGTCCTTGTGATGACGAGGGCTGGGAAGGACCCGCGGACCAGCAGGAGGGTGTGGGTGGGTGTTGAGAGCAAGTGTTTGTTATGACGTGCGGACCAAGTCTGTCAGTGAGGACTTTGTGCTCAGACGTTGCACCAGAATTTATTGGACGCTGAGCTCATTCAAATGTGAGCTGGGGCTTGAGGGCAGTGAGTGTGTGTGAGTGTGCGTGTGTGTGTGTGTGTGTGTGTGTGTGTGTGTGTGTGTGTTCATCACACTGAACCAGCTCCGTCACACTCATCAACTCGATCACTTATATCATCACAGAGTCAGTGGGCTTTATACATATCTATTCCCCATATGTATTCCTGTATCACTTATCTGTGCGACCTCTTAAGCACGACGGTACGACCCTTGAGCACGATGGTCCGACCCTTGACCACGACGGTACGACCCTTTAGCACGACGGCACGACCCTTGAGCGCGACGGTTCGACCCTTGAACACACGGGAACTCGCCTTGGGAATGATGACACAGGCCATCACAATGACCAAGGGTCACACAGTAGACCAAAGAGACTCAACCAGCCTGACCCTCGTCTTGGGGCGCAGGTCGCGAGACCTGAGAGGCATCTTTGACCACACATGGCTCATAAGCCATTACAACCCCCCCCCCCCTCCACCCTTGAACAGAAGGGGTTTAAAACGCCCCAGAAGTTCTTAAATTCCTGCCCTACCACATCAACCACACGACTCTCCTACCTCAAGGGGTGGGGGTGGGTCTGTCTCTGGCCAATTACGGGTCCCCGACGTTCGATGGAAGGCCTGGCCTCTCTCTCTCTCTCTCTCTCTCTCTCTCTCTCTCTCTCTCTCTCTCTCTCTCTCTCTCTCTCTCTCTCTCTCCTGTCGGTGTCACATGATAGTCCCAGTAACTCTTACATATATACTGATATGTAGAGTTACACACACACACACACACACACACACACACACACACGAAAGGTCACCTTCGCCGAGGCCATATCATTGTCAACGGGCAACGACGATCACTTTCCAAAGGAGTCCACATCATCATCTCCCTGCTACTGATTTCAGCGCAGGACTGAAGCTCCAGGAACCGCGTGAAGTGGGGTCCTGGGGGTCATGAGATGAAAGATTAGAGAGAGAGAGAGAGAGAGAGAGAGAGAGAGAGAGAGAGAGAGAGAGAGAGAGAGAGAGAGAGAGAGAGAGAGATGTATTTCCAAGCGAGCGTGTATGTATAAAGGATCATGTTCTTCATGGGGGTCGTGTTCTTCATGGAGGTCCGTGTTCTTCATGGGGTCATGTCTTCAAGGGGTCGTGTTCTTCAAGGTGGTCATGTTCTTCATGGGTTCCATGTTCTTCATAGGGTCATGTTCTTCATGGGGGTCATGTTCTTCATGGGGGTCAATGTTCTTCATGGTGGTCATGTTCTTCATGGGGATCATGTTCTTCACAGGGTCATGTTCTTCATGGGGGACCATGTTCTTCCCCTCACACCGCCGTGGTTACGCCCTGCCTGTCATCTTTAACACCGCCCCACACACACACCTCCGTCCCTCCACCCGGACCCCGGCTACATAATGTTGCAGGGAGACAATGTGGTGGACACATGGAGGAGGAGGAGGAGGAGGAGGGCAGCGCCATACGCCTCCTGCAAGGTCCGTGTCATACGCATCCTGACGCAAACATCACACACGAGGTAAGGGGATCACATACACTGACCCACATTAGGGCAAGATGAGCACTAGGGAAATAATGACCTACGGAAACCAAGGCCAGAAGTTAAACATGTGTTTTTGTACTTTGGAAATCGAATCAAAAGTGGAGAAGTCAATATATATATATATATATATATATATATATATATATATATATATATATATATATATATATATATTGTTCTATCCGTTCCTTTGATCCTGACCTACACAGAGCGAGAGACAGGAGTGATAATAAGCCATCACGCCTGAGTTAGGATACCGCGGTAAATATCATCTCAAAACCTTATAATAATAATAATAATAATAATAATAATAATAATAATTAACAAATCAATGATCAATACGCATCTGTCCAGGGAGATGGCAGACAGCGTACGCCATGTTCTATGAGGGTCGGTCAAGCTACTGGCCCCTGTCAACCCAAAAATGGGCGGTCTGAACAGACAGAATGATAAGGCTTATCAATACGCAGATGAAGGGTTCAGACAGGCTATCTTCGTACGCAGAGGGGTGCAGATACGCATGCCAATACGCATATGAAGGGTTCAGATTACATCGTACGCAAAGGGGTGCAGATACGCATGTCAATACGCAAATGAAGGGTTCAGATAGGCATCTTCATACGCACATGGGTGCAGATACGCATGCCAATACGCATATGAAGGAATCAGATTACATCGTACGCAAAGGGGTGCAGATACGCATGTCAATACGCAGATGAAGGGTTCCGATACGCACCTACGCAAACATCTTTCGAATCAAGACATTCCTAACCCTTTCTCTTGCCACCTTGACGTAAGACGAGGGAGGAACAAATCACCCAAGAAAACACGACCAACACCCCAATCCTCCCTAAGCCTTGGGATGATATTTGCCTAAAACCCCCACTCTCACATACGCCGCTCTTGCACGACACACGTTCACCTCTGACATCATATGATGATCAATATATACATGATGATCAATATATACATAATGATCAATATATATGATGATCAATATATATATGATGATCAATATATATGATGATCAATATATATATGATGATCAATATATATGATGATCAATATATATATGATGATCAATATATATGATGATCAATATATATGATGATCAATATATATATATGATGATCAATATATGATGATCAATATATGATGATCAATATATATATATATATATATACATATCAATACATATGATGATCATTATATATCAGAAACATATCTGGTAGAAAACGTGAGGAGGGGTGATGAGAGGGGGGGTTTAGGAATTGTCACACAAGACGTAACACGGTAATGTTAGCACACGGTATATGACTTTACAGGATACATGATACGAGATACATAAGATACAGTGGAACATGTATGCCATGCAGAATATATATATATATATATATATATATATATATATATATATATATATATATATATATATATATATATATACCCTTAAGTACGACTACAATAAAAATGATGGTACGACCCATGAACACGATGGTACGACCCATGTGGATTTGTGCATCAGGTCGAAGAATCGGGCCATCAAACACAAGGGTCGTACACACACACACACACACACACACACACACACACACACACATACACACACACACACACGACCCCAGTGCAGACGTATCATGGCGTCATCATACCCCAGGCCCGTCTGTCTACCAGCGTGGGAGACTCTCGCCCATCGAACCCATCCTACGCCCACGCCCACGCCCACGTAATACCATGGAAAGAGGGAGTGTGTGGAAGGAGCGGGGTGCACCTTCCCCAGGCACGCCCATGCCGCCCACGCCCATGCAGAGCCACACGCCCATGTGACCCCCGCCCATGCAGGCCAAGTCTGCTCGGTTCCACACCAGCGAACAGAAAAAACTTTCTACTGCCTCCCACAGCGTCAACAGCCAGCCAACCCCTCCTCCAAAGACTTGACCTGCGGTGCATGTCAATACATGAAGTCATTAGAGGTCACTATACCACGTCATTAGTGATACGTAACGACTACATAACAAATGTATGCTGTACACACACACACACACACACACACACACACACACACACACACACACACCAGTATACCTGAATGCAAAGTATTGCTTGTGATTCTCTCTCTCTCTCTCTCTCTCTCTCTCTCTCTCTCTCTCTCTCTCTCTCTCTCTCTCTCTCTCTCTCTCTCTCTCACCCATCGCGAGACCAAGCGCTTGTGCATACACTCAGAACCAGCAAGCACTGAGACCTGAGTGTATGTGGAGTGCATTGCTGTGTGTGTGTGTGTGTGTGTGTGTGTGTGTGTGTGTGTGTGTGTGAGCGCTCCTCCATCACCTTTAGAACTCCGTTACCAAGGGTTGGAATCCCTCTGATCTCTACCATTCTTCCCATAAGCTTGGTAATAATTAAAACAATCCTTGTAATAATATCATCATCAGGGGAGACACAAGAGAAATATAACAGTCAGTTGATATATATATATATATATATATATATATATATATATATATATATATATATATATATATATATATATATATATATATTAATGATCGACAACAAGGAACCAAAAATACAGACATATTTCCAGTTAAACATTTAAGAGAATATCTTCAATACCTAAAGTCAGAGAAACATTTCTTATCTAACGTTTCATAACAACCGTTTATCTTTCATGTGTCCAGTGAGACAGATGGCTCCTCAGCTGGCTACTGGAAGGGTTAACTTGACAGCCGCCGCCAACTTCGCCAATCGTAAGGCTTCACATGACAGCAGCCGCCAACTTCGCCAAAAGCAACTGACGTATGTACCACAAGCGCGTGCGTCATACAGCAACAGAGGAATCCATTTACGACGATACGACCCTTGAACAAGACGGTACGACCCTTGAGCACAACGATACGACCCTTGAGCACGACAGTACGACTCATGAACACAACGGTACGTCCCTTGCGCACGACGGTACCACCCTTGAGCACGACGGTACGACCCTTGAGCACGACGGTGCGACCCTTGAGCACGACGGTGCAACCTTTTGCTTTAATGGCCCTGTCTTTGCCCTGACCTTTAACAGGTCAGGTCAAAGGTCGGGTCATCATACTCAAGATCTTACTACCGTCGTGTTCAAGGGTCACAATCGTCGTGTTTACGCGTCGCGCCTCCGTGCTGATGAACCGTACAGTCGTCTTTCAGGGGTCGTGCTGTCGTGCTCGGGGGAGGGGGGGGAGTATCACGACTGGCAGACGACAAGCCTCACCCTCAAGCTTCACCCTCAAGCTGAGTTCGAACTCGAGGAACAACTTGAGGACGAACCACAAATCCCAGGGAGGTTCACCAGGCCCCCACACGACCTGTCGTGTGCGTCACCTCCTTCGCCTGAAGCGTCCGTCGTCCGCATCACCACAACACGACGATCCGACGGTCGCACGCTGACCTCTACGTCACCGACGCAACATCTCAGAAAGGCTACGTCACTAGCGAACGACGGGAAGAGGAGAGGGCTGCGGGAGAGGAGGGAGGAGGGGGGGGGGGTGTGCAGCGATCAACATGATGGAGAGAGTGAGAGAGAGAGAGAGAGAGAGAGAGAGAGAGAGAGAGAGAGAGAGAGAGAGAGAGAGAGAGAGAGAGTGAGAGGGAGGGAGAGTGTGACTAGAACCCGACATCACCTTTAATTTCGTACCCTCCGTGACCAAGAGGTCGCCATATCTGTTCCCCCCGAGTACTCTGCTCACCCCCCCCCCTCCCATCCCCCCCCTCCACGAGAACGACGACACTTGTCGTCGTTCTTCACGACGACTCTCCT
>NC_092282.1:24855041-24895041 GCF_036320965.1 Panulirus ornatus
TCCCGGGCCGCCCTCAGTGCTTTTGTGCATCTGCTGCTGAAGCCCTTGCTGGGCCAGGAGAGACGGGGGCTGAGCAGGAATCACCACAAACCTATTCATTCCTCCGTGTACGAGGGGGCAAAGGCGGTAGAAGGGCGAGAGGAATACATAGTCCCGGGCTCTTTGTTAGTATCTGTAACAACTGCAGTTCGTTAACTGGCAGATGACGGCAGTTTGACGAAACAAGGTGAAGACCACATGGAAGTGTTATAACTAAAATTAGGCCAAATGGTATTAGTGATTAGGTCACGTACTGCTAATCAGCCGAATTAAACGCTTATGCAATGGTTATGGGCCTTTTTTTACATTATGCGTTCATACTCTGGTTATGGGCCATTTTTTTTTACATTTTATGGATGTTAATGTGGACAAAAAATATGCTAAGTAGGATATATAGGAGAGACTCCTACATGGAATGGAAGTTATCTTATGAGGAAGACAAATGAAGACTAAACTCAGCGCCTTGTGCAGCTGATCGAACGTAATTATCGGGGTCCCTCAGGGCTCGGTCCTGGAACCGCTGTTATCTACCTCCCAGTTATGGAGTGAGCCAAACTTATGGCAAGTGTTCTGGACAGCTCAAGTAAAGACGCGGACGAAGACTGAGCACTGGTCTGACGCGTGGCTGATGAAATTCAACCCAAACAAACATAAAAGGATAATGTGGGAAAGTTGGATTCAAACAGAAGGCAATGATGACCATCTTGAGGGATACGTACCAGAGGAATCCATCGGCAAGGGGTAAAGGAAAATGTAAAGCCTGGTCAACCTTGTCATCTGGAAACCACATTAGAACGACCTTGCGACATACCATAAAAAAAACAAGCCTTCTTTAAGGCAAGGACAAGGAAGGACATGTTCAAGGTGTTCACCAGGCGCGTTGGTCCTAAATTAGAGTGGGCGTCGTCCGTTGGGTCTCCCACTTGAAGAACCATCAGGATACGCTGCAGGAACTCCAAAGGCAGACCTTTACTTGCTTCAATTTTGCCTCTCCTTACCTTTACCTTACCCAACGTATTCGTAAGATCACCCACATTACCTTACCCTACGTACTGGTAAGGTCACCCACATTACCTTACCCTACGTACTGGTAAGGTCACCCACATTACCTTACCCTACGTATTGGTAAGGTCACCCACATTACCTTACCCTACGTATTGGTAAGGTCACCCACATTACCTTACCTTCCTGGTAAAGTCACCTCCAGGCAGCGCAGGCAAACAAGTAAACGCTGGGCATACTGTGGTATAATTGTAAGTATTTCTGTTTTGTTGTGGAAGCTTTGAATGTTTGTGGTTGTTAAAATGCCAGCGCCTGACAGCTAAATATCGTGTGTGTTTTGTTGTTTGGTTATGTTTGCTTCTGGAAGAGCGAACGACCAACAAAATAACTGAAGTAGAGCGATGATTTTTTTTTTTTTTGGTAGAAGATACTAAGGGATCCTTTTCCTCGTCTGGCTACGGTGTCAGTAAGTGTTCTGAGGGCGTTCAGTTTGTGTGAAGCCTTTGTTCTGATGTTCGTGGTGTGAGGGTCATGTGCGTGTGTCACAAGTGGTGCCCAGTGTGGCAGGAGTTTTGTCCAGTGGGAGTGACAGACCCATCAGTGGTAGGGAAGGGCGCTGGTTGGATTCATGTCGGTCGGGGTCCGAGAGGATGACAGACGATCAATACGTCCATGTAAATTTCTCCCGTCCGCTCACAAGCAAATGGACACCAAAGCGGTCGACCACAATTAATGGTGTACCCGGAACAATCACCGGGTGCCTGGCCTTCAAAATTAGTGATCAGCTGTTAACCTGGAACCATCCTGCCAACTGCAGATGACCGAAATTCGTTCTTACCACACCCCTGGCCACCTCACAGGCACGTGATGTGTCATTAATCGTAACATTCGTCAGTCAAAACGCGAAGACTGTTGGGTAAAGCAAGCCAACAGTCTATGACTACAGTACCCACACATCTCCACAACGTGACTGGTTAACACTCACCCACCACGAGCACCAGTCGCACTCGGGAGGACTGGCTGCTGGGCCCTCAGAGACGCTCATCACACTCACTCACCTGTAAGGTAAAGCACATTGTTATGATACGTTTGTTGGGACAGAAACACAGACAGACACTCTGATTGACAGATAAATGTATATACATCATCATGCAACCCCCCCTCCCCTTTATATAAGAGTACTGCAGCTTGCAAGGCTGCGTGCGCTCCATGCGGATGCAGGGGAGACGATGGACTCCACCGAGGACACAAGGATCTCGACGGCACCTGTGCTCCTCTCCGTCCTCTGACGACCACACACGGCTCCGTCGACGGCCACCTTTTCCCACTCTCGGCGCCGCACCACGAAGGGTGGATCAAAGATGAGGAAAGAACAGTCTCTCTCGAGAGGCTGGGGAGAGAGAGAGAGAGAGAGAGAGAGAGAGAGAGAGAGAGAGAGAGAGAGAGAGAGAGAGAGAGAGAGAGAGAGAGAGAGAGAGAGCATCATCATCAGTGTCGCCAGCAGCAGCAGGAGAGCCTGGGCGTGGCCCCACCTCCACTCAGTGGCACCAACACAGGTCAAGACTCGGGGAATTTCCATTACCAGGAAGGGATGGGGGAAGGGGACCAGCCGGCGAGAGGCCTATGTGACCTGGAATCTAACAGGCCTGGGAGGCCTGGGAACTGGAAGACAAAGAGGTTCCAGTGGCTTTCGGATTCCGATGGTAAGGGCGTCTGAAAGGCCTCTGGATCTAAGTAGGGAAAGGATCCGAGTGGCAATGCGTGGGGGGGGGGGGGGGGGGGTGTCCGAATGGCTTCGAGATGTGTGTGTGGCAAGGGAGTGCAAATGGTTCAGGCGGAGGTGGGAGGTCTGAATGGCTTTGGGGACGTAAATGTCAAGGTGCCACGGAGGCACACATGATTGAATGGCCTGATGACGTAAGTGGCAAAGGTGTATGAATGACCAGGGAGGGGGAAGGGGGGTTTGTGGGCGGCCCTGGGCGTGAATGCCCAACTGTGCGGGTGTGAGGGTCGGCGTGAGAGACCCGCCTGTGTGTCCACCACCGCCCCACAACGATGGACCGACCGACCCGCCTCCCTCCCTCCCTCCTTGCACAACCACCTTCAGTAGTCCTTCCTCCCGCAGGCACCTGCCAGCGGTCCATCCTCCTCGTTTCCTCACAGTCCATATCCTCCCTGGCATTATATTCAACCGTCGATGGAGGGAGAGCTGCCACAATCTTACATAAGGGCGAAGATCCCGGGATACGTCTGAAGGTAGACAGCCTTCCCGACGCTGTTGTATGGACGGGAGTCTTGGGCACTGAGTGCACAAGAATGGCAGGGGGTTGGCGGATGAGCTGGAAACGCCAGCAAAATTCATTTTCGTTTTCACTGGTAAATAATGCAGCGCCAGTTATACTCATTTACTCACGGAAACTAATGGTCACAGATTCTCCCACTTGGCTCTACCCTCATGTATCGTGTTAAGAGAACAGCATGTGTGTGTGACGCTTACAACTCTCTGAACCCGAAACATATTTCTGTTCTGTCTACGTGGCTCACAGACAGTCTTGAGAGTTGGTCTTGCCTGTTTCTTTCTTCTTCTTCTTCTTCTTCTTCTTCTTCTTCTTCTTCTTTCTTCTAATTCTTCTTCTTCTTCTTTCTTCTAATTCTTCCTCTTCTTCTTATTCTTTCTTCTAATTCTTCTAATTCTTCTTCTTTCTTCTAATTCTTCTTCTTCTTTCTTCTAATTCTTCTTCTTCTTCTTCTTCTTCTTCTTCTTCTTTCTTCTAATTCTTCTTCATCATCATCATCTTCTTCTTCTTCTTCTTCTTCTTCTTCTTCTTCTTCTTCTTCTTCTTCTTCATCTTCTTCTTCTTCTTCTCCAACCCATTTTGTAGGACGACGAACTACAACGGCTAAATATCATCACTTTCAACAGGTGAAGGCTGTTCTGTTTCCTAAGAGTTTCACACGACGGTAAAGCACCCACCTTCTAATGGGCTCAGCTGGTGTGAATTTCTTCACGGTCAAATAACATTAGGGATAACTGGTTCATTTGACTTTCATACGACGCTGACAGCAATTTCACCATCTCCCCCGCACGTGCTAAAACATTATGCAACATGAGGGAATTTTATATCTCTGTTAAGTGACCAACAAGTCTGTAGGAAAAGCGGTGCAGGAAAAAGATATCAGGGAGTTAGACGTAGTTCCTGGGGTGTTTACAGACCAGTTTTTTTTTTTTAAAGGTATAGACATTACAGGAAGAGAGAAGGACGACAGAAGGACGAAGATCCCGTAGCTCAGGTGTTCGAGGGAAGAAGGTAGTATCCTAACGGCCAATCCTCGAGTGTCTGGTCTGCACACAGAAACTGTGGGAAGCACCAGCCAAACGCGTGCCTCCCGGGTCCAGCTGGGCCTCGAGAGCGTGGGTCATTGCAGGCAGTGATAGCTGACAAGGTCAGAGCGTTCTCCATTTCTGAGGAAGGGGCTAAAAGCAAGGAGTGTCTAGATCCAAGTGGTAGGTAGAATCTGGGTTCTAGCAAGGTGGCAAAATAAAACGAGCAAGGACAGGAGCCAGGTCAGAGGTGCAGCCCCTCAGGGTGTGAGGAGGGAGGCCAAAGCTGGACCATACGCAGTATCCACCTGCACGAGGGAGGGAGGCGGGGGGGAGGGTTGGGGGGGGGGGGTTTATTGGAAGACCCTGTCAGAGGAGGAAACATACAGTTGTTGTTGCACGTTCAGTGAGACGGACAGGCTAAGGATTTGAAGCAAAACTATCGAATGAAGAGGCAAATGAGGAGCTAAATAAAAGCGGCTTTATCAGTGGATGAGTTATCTACTGACTGATTACGTAGGAAGAAAGGAGGAAAGGTTGAGTTACATCATTAATTGCCATGGCCAGGGGGCATAACTAATGAATGGAGAAAAAAAAATTACAATAATGCTATAGTAAGCTTTTTCAATGAGCATATCATAATTACTGATAGTATATCTTGATAAGGAACTCAAAGATAATCGTGATGATAACGGTGTTTTAAGATCACATCAATAAACCAAGGTAATGAGGTGATCAGAGGACTGGCAGGTAATTAGTACCTCTTGCACACAATGGTTTCACCGACATACGCGGTTAATTATACAGTAAGTGCATTGTTATCTTTATGACGGGCTGTTATCTTTATGACAGGCTGTTATCAATCTTCATGACATGTTATTGCGTCCGTGACAGGTTATCATCTCCACGACAAGCTGTTATCGTCATGAGAGGCAAGTCTGTGTGCACCTGAACAATTAAGGACGTGGTGATTTCAGAGGCAAGCAGACCGCAAGCACACAGACTGCTGTCTTCAACTACCCACGAAGCATCGTACGAGGAGGTCAGGGGTAATCACCTCCCACCCGTGGGGACACAAACGACACCTTAACGACAACTCCACGTCAACGATAAGCTGACCCAAGATAGAGTGATGGTAAAAGCTTAATACAATGTAAAAGCTTAATGAACAAAGCTGATGATACCGTGAGAGGGTTAGCGGGCCAAAAACAGAAGTCACTAACGACCAAAAATTATAGTGATAAATAATATACTTGACAGAAGACAAGATTGTGACCAGCATCATCAGCAGTAAGTAGTAGTAGTAGTAGTAGTAGTAGTAGTAGTAGTAGTAGTAGTAGTAGTAGTGGTGGTGGTATGGTAGTAGTCGTAAAATACAACACACACAATTGATACCGATGGCGAAAGAAATTCGGAATAAACCTGACCCGAATACATCTCTGTGTATGTGGGTGGCACACAAACTGGCCCAGCCAACGCCAGGTTACACCGCCGACCGACCATTCGCTGGCATGTGGGAGTTACAATCAGTGAAGTGCCACTCCAAATCCCATCCGCTGAAGTCCCACTCGACCTGCGGTGATTCCCGGCCAAAGGGAAAGTGTCTTGTGATTGGTGGAGACGATAAATCAAGCTGGCTCTCTGACTGGCCACACTGTGTGACCTCTCCCAAGGCACTGTTCACAGTGGACATTTCATCTCAAAATCCTTCTTGTAAATATTGACTCCAATGGCTTCTGTGAGTCTCAGTACCTCCCGAAAAAGGGCCTTTATACCCTTAACACATCTTCAGACCATCACATCACCCGACCTTCCAGGCCGACCACTGGGGGGGGGGGGATTCTAGATCCCGGGTCACATCCCTACTAGATCCCGGGTCATATCCCTACTAGATCCCGGGTCACATCCCTACTAGATCCCGGATCATATCCCTACTAGATCCCGGGTCACATCCCAACTAGATCCCGGGTCACATCCCTAAAGGATCCCGGGTCACATCCCTACTAGATCCCGGGTCATATCCCTACTAGATCCCGGGTCACATCCCTACTAGATCCCGGATCATATCCCTACTAGATCCCGGGTCACATCCCAACTAGATCCCGGGTCACATCCCTAAAGGATCCCGGGTCACATCCCTACTAGATCCCGGGTCATATCCCTACTAGATCCCGGGTCACATCCCTACTAGATCCCGGGTCATATCCCTACTAGATCCCGGGTCATATCCCTACTAGATCCCGGGTCACATCCCTACTAGATCTCGATGCGACTTCACCTCCTGCGTGTCTCTACGAGACCCGGGTCGAGGCTATGACTCGGTGAAAGAGGCTTGGTACGTACGTGAGTGTGACAATGTGCTCACTCTCCTCCATCACTGACACACGCACTCCACGCCTGAAATATGGTCTACACTAGGAGGAGGAGGAGGCTGGAGTGAGGTGATGTGTGTGTGTGTGTGTGTGTGTGTGTGTGTGTGTGTGTGTGTGTGTGTGTGTTGGGGGGGAGGGGGGGTTTGGAGCACATATAACAACACTTGGAGAAGCAAACCTCTTGGCCTCGAAGGGCGAGAGGAGAGCTACAATGCCAGAATTCCCTTTCAGACGACGGTTAAGCTGCACGACCACGACGGTACGATCCTTGAGCACGACGGTGCGGTCCTTGAGCGCGACGGTGCGGCCCTTGAGTACGACGGTGCGACCCTTGAGCACGACGGTGCGACCCTTGAGCACGACGGTACGACCCTTGAACACGACGGTGCGACCCTCGAGTGTGAAGGGAAGGGGACATGGTCACTGCACAAGGTCAAGCACCTAGATCACTCCTACAGGTGGAGGGCGAGGAAGGCGATCTGTTGTTGCTCATCACCTTCACACACCGCCGCCTCGCCCGTAATGATGGAAGTCGCAGCTACACCAAAACTGTGAGTCCGGAAGTGAGATCTGTCCACTGTATTCAGTGCTTTAGCCTTTACACCTTCCAAAATAATAATGATGGTACTACTACATCTACGACTACTACTACTACTACTACTACTACTACTACTACTTCCACTACTACTACTACTTCCACTACTACTACTACTACTACCACTACTACTACTACTACTTCCACTACTACTACTACTACTACTGCTACTACTACTACCACTACTACTACTACTACTACTACTAATAATAATAATAATAATAATAATAATAATAATAAAAATAAGAAGAAGAAGAAGAATAGTAAACTTTTCCTTCCTCATATTAAGTATTGTCATTCGTTCATGTAGTGAAGCAAGTCTATATAAAACCCGAAAGGCTTACGTGCCTGTGACGTCACCAAGACACAGAAAAACGTCCAGACTTACACACGATCATTTTCTCTAAAGGCACAGAAGACACGTCTGACAAATGATCTAATCCGCGTTTTCTTGCGAAAGAAAGATCATGAGACAGTGGCAGATGGGGGACGAGAGTTGTGAGATGAGGACACGGGGGAGGCATATGAGTGTCTTGGTCTAGGTGGCCCCGAGGCTACGAGTGACCATCACAGAACAAGACAAAATGTTGCTGCTGAGTGACATGAGGGACGGGAACTCCCCACGAGACGAACGGAGGGACGCTTAAGCCACGTCCAGACATATACATCCTCGTGTATGAGCAGCCATGTGCTCATGGCAGGGGGGAAGGACATGGGTCAGATCCCCAGCCAGAAAGCAGGGAGGCGAGCAAGCAAGAAAATAAGTAAATGACAAGAAAGAAAAAAGAAGATGAGCAACTGTTTCGACACATGTAAACACAAAAGAAGATGAAAAACTGTTTGAACACATGTAAACACAAAAGAAGATGAGCAACTGTTTGAACACATGTAAACACAAAAGAAGATGAGCAACTGTTTGAACACATGTAAACACAAAAGAAGATGAGCAACTGTTTCGACACATGTAAACACAAAAGAAGATGAGCAACTGTTTGAACACATGTAAACACAAAAGATGAGCAACTGTTTGAACACATGTAAACACAAAAGAAGATGAAAAACTGTTTGAACACATGTAAACACAAAAGAAGATGAGCAACTGTTTGAACACATGTAAACACAAAAGAAGATGAGCAACTGTTTGAACACATGTAAACACAAAAGAAGATGAAAAACTGTTTGAACACATGTAAACACAAAAGAAGATGAAAAACTGTTTGAACACATGTAAACACAAAAGAAGATGAGCAACTGTTTCGACACATGTAAACACAAAAGAAGATGAGCAACTGTTTGAACACATGTAAACACAAAAGTACAGTTACATTTAGCAATAGGAACGATGGTAGAGGGTGAGTTACGTGTACTTTGGAAGGGAAACAAACAGGGACAGACACGAGCTCTCTGTAAGCCACGAGTGAACCAAATGGATGGAGGAGAGAAAGCAAGAAGAAAAAAATGAAGGCGGGAGTATCTTTCCCTGGAGCACTCGTCTGAGATGGTGGAGGAGGTGCAGGTATTAGTCCCTTTCTGTAATGTCGAAGCCTCCAGTCACGAACAAAAGCCCTCGCCCCGGCCAGACCTTACATATGAAAAGAGTTAAAGAGACAAGAGAGAGAGACGAGAGGGGGAAAATGATTTGTGAGTCTTGGAGGGAGTGGGAGAACCTGCCTTAAAAAAAAAAAAATGGTCAGGTGTCAGGTGTCAGGAGAGAAATGAGAGCAGCAAAGCTTAGTGGTGTTGGGAGAAAGGGTCAGGTGGTGGGTGGTAGGAAGGACGCGAGAAGGTGAAGAAGAGTGCTTAAACTTAGCGGTGCAAGGAAAGAAACAGATCGTGGAATGAGGCGTCTACGCAGTGATGGCTAGGTACAGAGACGAGATGATTGAGGAAGAAGAAGAAGAAAGAAAAGGGGCAATGGTGGGAAATGTGTGACCCTATTCAACGGTGAAACAGCAGATGAAACAATATAAAAAAAACAACGAACCATCATAACACAAAAACCTGGTTGCGTTGTAGATAATGGGATGAAGGCGGTGATTATTCTAATATGTAAAGATAAGAGACGTAAAAGGGATTCCATGAATTACAGGCGGATCTAATCCTCTTAGCACGGCTGTGGAGCAAATGGCAGGAGTGTAACCAAATGTTAAAAGGATTACCATCCTCCTTACTGGTCAGGTACAACAAGGTGTGTGTGTGTGTGTGTGTGTGTGTGTGTGTGTGTGTGTGTGTGTGTGTGTGTGTGTAAGTCCTCTGACTAATGAAAAGTGTGAGGGATATGTAAAGACAGCGATATTTCTCAGTGGTTTGGGAGGTCTTCCAGCCCCACAGCTGGGTCTGGCACCTTACCTTACCTTACGTATACCTTATGATGGATTGGGAGGTGTGTTGTTACGGGACGGGAAATGTGTAGGTCTTACATGATGTGTCGAGGATCGGCCCTAGACACAGGATGGGTGTGTGTGTGTTCAGGGTGCCATCAGTGGCACAGGTCGGCCCGCGTGTGACTGTGGCATTGTAGGCTTTACGTGTACGTGTGTCAGAAGTTTGGACAGTTTTCGAGTGATTTTTCAATACTGATTCATCAATATGTTTCTTATATATATATATATATATATATATATATATATATATATATATATATATATATATATATATATCACTGACTAACAGATATGCATATAATAATCAAAATGATAAAGAATTTAACAATTCTAATTCAGACAAAAATAGAAATAAGAGAAAAGATGAAGATGAAGCATCACATATCATTTAATGTTCAGCTCAGATATCTATATCGACACAATAGCTCTGTAAAGGTGAGGCATAAATGTATCAGTTCTACAAACTGTAACAAATAAATACATCAGTAAGCTGAACCTTGTACCTTCAACCAGGCTTTGAACTGCAGCTTTAGCTGTGACGGTACACTGCACTCAACCCTCAGCTTTAGAAACAACAGATTTGAACGAGTGGCTTTGCCTAGCATCTACGACACCCTGTGACTTCAAAACCCCAGGACCAAACACCGCTAAACCAACACTCCATCGGTGACACACACACACACACACACACACACACACACACACACACACACACACAACTGCTTCTTCTGCCTCAGCGAGGCAGCGTCAGGAACAGACGATCAATGGCCTCATTTGCACACACATCCAGTCTCTAGTTGTCATATATTATGCTCTCAAACCAGAGCCTACCCCACACACAGCCAAGCCCCAGACATTATTCCATGGTTTACCATCGCCGCTTCATATATATATATATATATATATATATATATATATATATATATATATATATATATATATATATATATATGCTGTCAATGGATTGAACCAGGGCATGTGAAGCGTCTGGGGTAAACCATGGAAAGTTCTGTGGAGTCTGGATGTGGAAAGGGAGCTGTGGTTTCGGTGCATTATTACATGACAGCTAGAGGCTGAGTGTGAACGAATGTGGCCTTTGTTGTCTTGTCCCAGCGCTACCTTGCGCACATGAGGGGGAGGGGGTTGTTATTTCATGTGCGGCGGGGTGGCGAAGGGAATGAATACAGGCAGACAATATGAATTATGTACATGTGTATATATGTATATGTCTGTGTGTGTATATATATTTATGTATACGTTGAGATGTATAGGTATGTATATTTGCATGTGTGGACGTGTATGTATATACATGTGCATGTGGGTGGGTTGTGCCATTCTTTCGTCTGTTTCCTTGCGCTACCTCGCTAATATAATCAGGGATACGAACACATGCTCATACAAATGACATCTGACACCATAACAATGACAAACACTGGCCACTCCCCAAGCTCTGCAGTGCGGGTCAACTTGGAGCAGTCCTTCCTCCAACTCTCTACACACACAAACCCGCCCCTCCCTCCTGTCATCTCCTGCAGACCACAGTGTTGAGTGTCCTCTCCTATGCAGATGACCTCACACTCGCACCACGCCACCCTTGCGCTAACCTACCCGCCGACCAACATGCATGACCAGAGGATACAATCATGACACCGGACTAGCATTTAGCACCCACCCCCTCCCTCCCTGGGTTGGCTATCACTCCCACACGTGGTCCAAACTCCAACACGTGCACGGCGTCACACGTGGCATGCATCCCCCCCCCCCTACGTCGTGAACAGCAACGCAAATACCACGGACGCCCGCGGTGTGACGCTGGTTAGCGCTCCTGGCCGTGACGCATTCACGGGCGGTCGAGCGCATAGGATCGAATCCTGGAAGCGACACCTGTTCATCTAATCCATCGAAAACAAGGAAAAAAAAGGGGAAATCAGACTACACAGAACAACGACCGGCTGCCCAGCAACCATTCCACGATAACATGATGATGAAATAATGCTTCCACTAGACTGGATCTCACCTCAGTATGCTCGGGCACTACCTTCCCGGACACAACATAGGACTCGTCCAATCAAAACCATTCCATAACTAACCATCAACCCCAAAGCACATGATTAGAAAAAAAAAAAAAAGCTTAACCTCCCCCCCGCCCTTCTTCAAACTTCAGCATCCTACACTTACGACCCCCGTCTCCCCCAGCCTCTCTCTCTCTCTCTCTCTCTCTCTCTCTCTCTCTCTCTCTCTCTCTCTCTCTCTCTCTATCTCTCACTAAACAATGAAAAAATATCAACGCTCGGACACCACGACCCAAAGACAAACAAATGCCCGTCCAAACCTTGAATCTGAAAAGCAAAAAAAAAAAAAATCCAAACAGATATACACATTCACTTGACACCACAACCCCCAGGAATGTTCGAGCATTCCATTCTCTAACCTGCGTTCCCCAGCATTACGCACATACCACAACACTCCTCATGCCTGCATTGGAACATCCACGCTCCTCCACACATTCACTCCTTAATAGCCCAGTGTTTCACCCATGAAACACAAACACATAAAAGTCACCATTCTCTTTTGAGTTGTGGTCCCGTCAAAGTGGACGTGGCCAGCTTCCTGAGCGCTGCGTAGAATGCAGACATATATGATCTTATACTTTGCATTCGGATATAAAATAAAAACCATGGCAACCAGAGATTCAGACATTAACACTGATAACTATATCATAGCCCCATCGCCCACCTCCTGGTACAATGCCACTCGAGAAACACATGAGTTCGACCCACTGAACATAATCATCAGCTGTCGTGTGATGTCTTCCACTGGAGGAAGTTTGTAGTGGGGATAACAACAAAAGTAAAAGGAAAAAAAAATATTTACGTTATCTCCCCTAGATATCAGGGTAATCTCTCTCTCTCTCTCTCTCTCTCTCTCTCTCTCTCTCTCTCTCACACACACACACACACACACACACAGCTCATTCTGCCCACATCAACAACGAACTGAAGCTTCAGAACAAGAGAAACATAATTAAGGCAACGTTATCCCTACACAACACACTAGAAAGAGGGAGGAGGGGATGATTTGCTTGTGAAACTGTGTGACACACGGTGAGAGAGAGAGAGAGAGAGAGAGAGAGAGAGAGGCGCGCGGAGGAACGTGTGCAGTCAACCATTACGAGAGAGAGAGAGAGAGAGAGAGAGAGAGAGAGAGAGAGAGAGAGAGAGAGAGAGAGAGAGAGAGGTGAGCGAGGAGCGACCCGTCTGAGCCAGGAGTCAAGAGCAGAGTCTGGGTGAAACTGGTCGTGTTGTCTCCAGTAAACCGGTAACACACATCTTCCGCCCTCATACGTCTACCATCACACACACACTCACTCACTCCCTAGCTCACCTCTCTACAGCTCTCTCTCTCTCTCTCTCTCTCTCTCTCTCTCTCTCTCTCTCTCTCTCTCTCTCTCTCTCTCCAGCTATCTACCTCGCTCTCTACCACAGCTTAGCGTCCTACGAAGTTATCAAAAGAGAACGACTGATACCGGAGGACAGACAGCAATGGCTGGGTACACGACAAGAAGATAATACAAGAGAAAGTTAAGGAATGCGATGAACAGAGATAAGGTGGATGAACAGGAGGAAGACACGAGTAAGACTGAGGAAGGAGTGATAGAGTAACACTGAGGGAGGGAGGAGTGATGGAGTAACACTGAGGGAGGGAGGAGTGATGGAGTAACATATGGACAATAGAGTACGAATGAGGAGCGGAAAATAAAGAACAAGAAAATAAGAGGCTGGTCCCTTTAAAAGTATACCATGGAGTATACCTACAGTATAACCTGGTGTATGCCTAGAGTATACCTTGGTGTATAGAGTATACCCTGGAGTATACCTAGAGTATACCCTGGTGTACCTAGATTATACCCTTGAGTATACCTAAAGTATACCCTGATGTAAACCTAAAATATACCCTGGAGTATACCTAAAGTACACCCTGGAGTATACCTAAAGTACACCCTGGAGTATACCTAAAGTACACCCTGGAGTATACCTAGAGTATACCCTGGTGTACACTGTACATGTGCGGTGTTCTTCGTAGATCTACCCCCCACAGCCGGGGCTGGGCCTATGAAAATGACCCCCCACCACCACCTCCTCCCTACACAGTGATCTACCCCATGCTAACCAGTCGGTGTAGACCAGCATCATAACAACCACAACAAGACGTGTATGAGGGTTATTCCCTCATGGGTGTAACCATATCACAAGTGAACCCCAACTGTATTTGTGCACACAAAGACAAGACGGAGGAAACTCCACTCACGAAACAACAACAGAGGCAACTCCAGTGTATCACATGCGCACTAAATGACACGCATAACACCTGCGCATAATAGGGGGGAGGAAGGGGGGGGGGGATGCAAACTAACGCCAAAACTCTTCACACAAAGCCAAACGCACGAGGTATATTACATCACACGGAAGACAAAAAACCCACGAATGGAACATCTCGCTGCCGAACACCTCGTCAACGAGGGCCAGCACGGATCTGCACCGGGCATAACCACACACAAACTACCTACCGGTAGTTCGCTCTAATGACATGCATGTTTCCAGAGGGTTACAGTGCCCCCCCCCCCCCCCCCCCCACCGGGAGTGCATGACCAGCAGCGTGACGCATGGCATAAGCTGAGCGAATGGCATTACCTGTGCAAGATGCTAAAAGGGATTCCTCTCTCTCTCTCTCTCTCTCTCTCTCTCTCTCTCTCTCTCTCTCTCTCTCTCTCCCGTCATGCACCATGCCTGGTATTAGCGCTCTGAGGGCGTCCAGTGTGCTTGTGTGTGTGTGTGTGTGTGTGTGTGTGTGTGTGTGTGTGTGTGTGTGTGTGCCATGCGCGGGTCGGGCCTGAAAGTCCCGTATATATGAAAGATCTACTTCACATTTTTCCACAATAAACCATAATATTTTAGAGTGGTAATGAAACATATACATTTTTAAGATAACGCAAAGCAAGAAACAATTTCAATATAGATCCAACAGACTGCAAATGAATCCAACAGCGAACAAACCAACAATATTTGTGTGTTAAACGAAATGTTATATGAAGGTACAAGTAAATATATTAGCGAACAATAGAGAGCACACCACTGTATACAAAGCAAAGGCGTACACACACACACACACACACACACACACACACACAGTGAAGATATACACGTGCCAGTGTATAAAGATATACACGTGTCAGTGTATATATACACGTGCCAGCGTATAACGTGCAAAAGCCCAACACACACTGAAGATGTAAATATGTGAGCTACACTCACCCTCACTGACTTTTCCATCTTAATATACACAACAAGGGCATAATCTCCACCACTTGTACTCGCAGAGATGATCATGTACATCTCTGGCTGTACACCTCTAGCTGTGTACGTCTCTGGCGGTGTACACCTCTGGCTGTGTGCATCTCTGGCTGTGTACACCGCTGTCTGTGCACACCACACGCTACGTGTAACACTGGCTATGTACAACACACGTTGTGTACACTAATGATTGTGTACACCACTAGCTGTGTGCACTAATGTCTGTGTACACCACTGGCTGTATACGCCACACTTGTGTACACCACTGGTTGTGTACACCAAGAACTATGTACGTCACTGGCTGTGTACACCCTATGTCATGTACACTACAGTATCAACTCTGTCGTATTTGGCTTCAACTCTGAGTTTGGCGTTAACTACAGTGGTGCCAACTTTACCGTCTGGTGCCAATTCGACACTGATGTTAACTCTGCAGTTTGGCTCTTACTTTAGTCTGGTGCCAACTTCTGATATATTGGTACCAATTTCAGTGTTTGGTGCCAGCTTCTGGGATATTGGTACCAACTTGTGTTTGGTACCAACTTCTGGGATACTGGTTCCAACTTGAGATACTGGTGCTTCTTTGTTTGATGCCAACTTCTGAAATATTGGTACCAACTTCAGTGTTTGGTGCCAGCTTCTGGGATATTGGTGCCAACTTCTGGCATTTTGGTACCAACTCGTGTTTAGTGCCAACATCAGTACTTGGAGCTACATCTAGAGTAAGGTGCCAATTCCAGCGAGTCTGTCGTCATCGTCGTGAGGTTCGGCGGTGCCAATTCGGTGCCAAGTGCCAGGGGCAGTGCCAAGTGCCATTATCATGAATGATGATAACAGGCAACTGAGATAACCCGGGACATGATAGTGCAAGACTCGTAGGGCGCAAAGGGTCACAAGGCACTGTATTGGTACCGTAGTGCTAGTGCAGGTTGTAGTAATAGTAGTAGTAGTAGTAGTAGCAGCAGAAGTAGTAGTAGTAGTAGTAGTAGTAGTAGTAGTAGTAGTAGTAGTAGTAGTAGTAGTAGTAGTAGCAGCAGCAGAAGTAGTAGTAGTAGTAGTAGTAGTAGTAGTAGTAGTAGTAGTAGTAGTAGTAGTAGTAGTAGCAGCAGCAGCAGCAGCAGAAGTAGTAGTAGTAGTAGTAGTAGTAGTAGTAGTAGTAGTAGTAGTAGTAGTAGCAGCAGCAGCAGCAGCAGAAGTAGTAGTAGTAGTAGTAGTAGTAGTAGTAGTAGTAGTAGTAGTAGTAGTAGAAGTAGAAGTAGTAGGAGTAGTAGTAGGAGTAGTAGCAGGAGTAGTAGTATTAGCAAAAGTATTAGTATTAGTATCAGTAGAAGTATTAGTAGTAGTAGAAGTGGTGGTAGTGGCAGAGAGAGAGAGAGAGAGAGAGAGAGAGAGAGAGAGAGAGAGAGAGAGAGAGAGAGAGAGAGAGAGAGAGGAGGGGTTCAGACTCCACCATAAACCCGGCTTCGTGTTTCACCACACGGTGGAACAAGGGTAATACAATTAGGTCCGCCGGCTCTTAAAATCATATCGGGGGAAAGCAGGTCACACTGAAGTATTCCTGGCCGAGATATGCCATCACCAGTGAACACGACACCGAGTAATTACCTTAAACAAAATGTAATCAACAATGATGTGGTCACCAGGTGTTGTGGGCACCTGGTGTTGATGTGGTCACCAGGTGTTGTGGGCACCTGGTGTTGATGTGGTCACCAGGTGTTGTGGGCACCTGGTGTTGATGTGGTCACCAGGTGTTGTGGGCACCTGGTGTTGATGTGGGCACCAGGTGTTGATGTGGTCACCAGGTGTTGATGTGGTCGCCAGGTGTTGTGGGCACCTGGTGTTGATGTGAGCACCTGGTGTTGATGTGGTCACCAGGTGTTGTGGGCACCTGGTGTTGATGTGGGCACCAGGTGTTGATGTAGTCACCAGGTGTTGATGTGGTCACCAGGTGTTGATGTGGTCACCAGGTGTTGATGTGGGCACCAGGTGTTGATGTGGTCACCAGGTGTTGATGTGATCACCAGGTGTTGATGTGGTCACCAGGTGTTGATGTGGTCACCAGGTGTTGATGTGGGCACCAGGTGTTGATGTGGTCACCAGGTGTTGATGTGGTCACCAGGTGTTGATGTGGGCACCAGGTGTTGATGTGGTCACCAGGTGTTGATGTGGTCACCGGGTGTTGATGTGGTCACAGGCGTTGATGTGGTCACCAGGTGTTGATGTGGTCACCAGGTGTTGATGTGATCACCAGGTGTTGATGTGGTCACCAGGTGTTGATGTGGCCACCAGGTGTTGATGTGGGCACCAGGTGTTGATGTGGTCACCAGGTGTTGATGTGATCACCAGGTGTTGATGTGGTCACCAGGTGTTGATGTGATCACCAGGTGTTGATGTGGTCACCAGGTGTTGATGTGACCACCAGGTGTTGATGTGGTCACCAGGTGTTGATGTGGTCACCAGGTGTTGATGTGATCACCAGGTGTTGATGTGGTCACCAGGTGTTGATGTGGCCACCAGGTGTTGATGTGGGCACCAGGTGTTGATGTGGTCACCAGGTGTTGATGTGATCACCAGGTGTTGATGTGGTCACCAGGTGTTGATGTGATCACCAGGTGTTGATGTGGTCACCAGGTGTTGATGTGACCACCAGGTGTTGATGTGGTCACCAGGTGTTGATGTGGTCACCAGGTGTTGATGTGATCACCAGGTGTTGATGTGGTCACCAGGTGTTGATGTGGCCACCAGGTGTTGATGTGGGCACCAGGTGTTGATGTGGTCACCAGGTGTTGATGTGATCACCAGGTGTTGATGTGGTCACCAGGTGTTGATGTGATCACCAGGTGTTGATGTGGTCACCAGGTGTTGATGTGGTCACCAGGTGTTGATGTGGGCACCAGGTGTTGATGTGACCACCAGGTGTTGATGTGGTCACCAGGTGTTGATGTGATCACCAGGTGTTGATGTGGTCACCAGGTGTTCACCATTTTCCACATCAAGGAGACTACATCAGGAGAGGATGCCTGTACATCAAGAGAGCAATCCTTCCTTGGCTCCTTCCTCTGTTCCTTCTACTGGAAATCTACAATACAGGAGGGGAGGACTTCCATAACCCCACTCCCGCCTCTCTTATGTCGCCATCTACGACACGCAAGAACTACGTGGGAAGCAATATTCCTCCCCAGTCACCAGGGATAATAATAATAATAATAATAATAATAATAATAATAATAATAATAATTATTATTATTATTATTATTATCATCATCATTATTATCATTATTACTATTATTATCATAATCATCATTATTATCATTATTATTATTATCATTATTACTATTATTATTATCCATACAGTGGCATCGTTAAGGCAAGTGCATAAATGTATCTTCATTACCGAATACATAATCTATTACATATAATATCGACATATTACATTTTCCTTTGCCCCACACTATACACCTGTACTCCCTGATCTACGTTCGTATCACAGTGATCCATGATACATGTTACGTAACAGTCGTATCAATGTGATCCATGATACATGTTACGTAATAAATGCTTTACCGTCGTTCAACAATGTATATGTGCACGTCTGGCAGCGGAGCCAGGGATGACATGCCGCCACAAGGTCACGTGACCTTTGTCTGGCGCTGAACTATTCAGGGGAACGCAAGGCTGGCTGGCTGGCTGGGTGGTTGCTGGTTGGCTGGGTATAGATCGCTGGCTGGTCGGCTGCGTAACTGGATAGTTGGTTTGTTGGTTGGCTCACTGGCTGGTAGGTTGGTTGGCTGGTCGGTTGGTTGGCTGGCTGGTCGGTTGGTTGGTTGGCTGGCTGGCTGGCTGGTTGGTTGGTTGGTTGGTTGGTATACGGGTTGGTGTCTGGTTGACTGGCAGGCTGGTTGGTTGGTTGGTTGATTGGTTGACTGGCTGGCTGGTTGGTTGGTTGGTATACGGGTTGGTGTCTGGTTGACTGGCTGGCTGGTTGGTTGGTTGGTTGGTATACGGGTTGGTGTCTGGTTGACTAGCCCACTTGCTAACTCATCTCCAACAATACTGCTGTCATGTGCTGCTCCACCCACAACCTACACACGTCCATTTTAACACATATCGTCCACACTTACGGCCAGGAAAAATGATCGAATACCCCCAAAGGCATAAATAATATTCATCTCTCAAATATCATACGTATATATCATGCAATATTTGAGGTGATATTCTTGTTATAAAGGCCTCTCTCTCTCTCTCTCTCTCTCTCTCTCTCTCTCTCTCTCTCTCTCTCTCTTCTCTCTCTCTCTCTCTCTCTCTGTGCCATGTCACACACACATACACTCCCTCCCTCCCTCCCTGCTCCATAATAAACACTGGAGCTCATTAGCAAAGGTGCAGTATTTTATCTGAAATGTCAGAGTGCAAACATCATTTCTGACGCCTCGCGTTCCACTTCCAACCTCTGCTTTTGACTTTACGCACACACACACACACACACACACACAGACGAATGGACGAAGGCAAGCATGAATACATATGCGCGCGTGTGTGTGTGTGTGTATGTATATATTTATATGTATATGTATATATATGTGCGTGTATGGGCGTTTATGTATATATATGTGTATATGAGTGGATGGTTCATTTTCCGTATGTTTCCTGGCGCTACCTCGCTGACACGGGAAACAGCGGTTGAGTATATATATATATATATATATATATATATATATATATATATATATATATATATATATATATATATATATATATATATATACTGCTCCTTCTGTAGCTACTTTAAGAAAGTGATAACAAATGAGGGGAGGATTCTCCCCCCCACCCCACAACCCCCCCTCCCCCTTTTAAGCTCAAACAACCACAGCTTAAACAACCCCCCAACCCCCCCTTAACCCAGGATCAAAGAAATCACAACGCAGACTTCCGCAAGTACGGAACACATCGGGTCGCAATGTTACAACACCTGCGTCCGTCGTAAAGTAGCCACTACCACCACGGTGTGCGACCAGGTCATCCACCCGGCCATCGTACGTGCGGCAGCAGCATCAGAGCCAGGCGTACACCATGATGAGTTGACGACGTAAAAGGACAACTTGGATCAGGTTCACAAATTCCTTCAACACCCTCCCTCCCTCTCATCCCCTCTCCCATGCCTTGGCGCTAATCCTTCATGACATGCAGATCAGGTGGTGAGAGAGAGAGAGAGAGAGAGAGAGAGAGAGAGAGAGAGAGAGAGAGAGAGAGAGAGAGAGAGAGAGAGAGAGGTAAATAGAGGAAGCTGAAGAAGAAGAGGGGAAGGAAAGATAAGATGAAGAGAATATAAAGAAGAAAGAGGAGGAGGAGGAGGAGGAGGAGGAGGAGGAGGAGGAGAAGAAGAAGAAGAAGAAGAAGAAGAAGAAGAAGAAGAAGGAGAAGAAGAAGAAGAAGAGGCGGATGAGAAACAAGGAGAGGAGGGGAGTGTCGGGCTGGGTCAGTCAGCTCCACCCACCACTGGGCCACTACATAAGGAGAGCCAATCATGTCTGCAGGCCTCACCTTGCACAGCCTCGTGCCACACACACACACACACCTCCCTCCCTCCGTGGACCACACACTTCAATGCCACACTCGACCACCACAACCAAACGTCCGGCGGCGGATACAACCGCAGTCCCAGGTCTGGGCCAGGACGGGACTTCGACAACCACTTCCCAGCATAATGATAACTTTATAACCTTTTACTTCCAGCTCGATACGCCTCAAACTAGACCACAATGCAAGCATGGTAATGTCTTCAAGTATGAGCCCAGCTTCATGTTATCATACTCTAAAACCCATGCTCTATCATATTAATCCATTGATTCAACTGAATAATCATGTATAATCCTTTAATCACAATGGTACTATCCTCAGGTATGATGACCTGGCCTCTGACCTGACCCGCTCCCCCCCTAACAAGAGGCCCATCAAAGGTCAGGCCAATCACCACCGAAGGTCGTACCGTCGCGTTCAAAGGTCGTACCGTCGTGCTCGTGGATCGTACCGTCATGCCTTCGGGTCGTGCTCAAGGGTCGTGCCGTTGTGCTCAAGGATCGTACCGTCGTGCTTCAGGGTCGCCCTCAAGTTGCTCAAGGGGTTAAGCACGACTGTTTAACGGCCAAGCACCACCACAAGAGGCCAATGTGACCAGCACACATACTTGGCACAAGGCTGACGCAACAGACCTCTGTGAATGACTTCCCAGTTGACTCACAGAGCGAGAGAGGCTAGTCTTACAAACCTACTCCCTACCCCGTCCCTGGTGAGCACAGGAGATACACCACTGCGCTGCCAGATATGCTTTGAGTAAATGATTACAGCACCGTACTTTATCCTGCTCATTAAGGAACGTGCATACGTATAATAATACCAAATATGAAACTATCCGAATAATGCACCATGGAGGATATAAATATAAACAAATCATAACTTTTCCATGAAGAAGCGTGTGCTAGATAGAAAGAATTGCAAGTGGTATATGGGGGGCGACGTGCTGCCAGTGGAATGACCCAGGGCATGTGGAGCGGTCAAGGGAAACGGCGGAGGAACCAGTAAGCATCAGGTTCCAGCACATTATACATACCAGCCACAGATTGGTTGTGGACAAACAAGGGCGTTGTTCGTCTCTTCCTGACGCGAGTGATGGTAATCATCTTGCAGCTGATTAGAATCATGATGAACACACTATATGGATAGGATAGTCAGGATAATCAATCTATCTTTTCTTTCTTTCTCTCTCTCTCTCTCTCCTTAACACAAAACCTAAATCAAGAGAGTTATCATTAAATGATCGCAGGGTTCATTGTCTACTCAAGGTATTCTGGACTTAGTATACTCTCATTCCCTGATGCACATACTGACACATAGCACTAACTAAACGCATAGTCGCGACGGTATATACGGGAAGAAAATCGTTTAATGGTTGACCCCTGGCTACATCATCCAGTGTATATCCCACCCTCCCTGCGTTTTCAACTGGATACATCAACCGGTCAGTATTCGCTTACCACACCACAGCGGGGCTACCTCATCTGTTACCTCTCCAAGCGGCTACATGACCAAACATTTCTTGTTATCTCTGAGCTGGTGTAGGGCCATCAGGAGGCAAGCGCACGTGCCAGGCTAAGGTCTGGGGAGTATTAAACAGAAGCAGCAGCAGCAGAGATAACACTCGTTCGCTATCACTGGTGATTAAACACGCCTAATTATAGCTCTGGCGATTAAAAAAACTGCCCACTTATCGTCACAAGAGAAAACGACACGTGTCATACTACCGACTAACAGGTGTGCAACCCCTGGACCGGGTCTGTACCACTCTGGGCCAGTGATAATAAAGGAGGGAAGGATAAAAAAAAAAATATAAATCCAAATGACAGAATATATATATCATGGTATATCAAGAACAAAAGAGGCAAAAGATGAACAATTACAAGCCAACCAATGAACATTAGAACATGTGTGTGTGTGGACTCAAATCACACCTCACTACCCCCACACACTACATTTCTGAACTCTTGAACATCATGCAATACAGAATACAGAGGGCTGAAGCTAACATGAGCACAGCCAGTTATCATCCATGACCGACCAACACTCAACAGCTCGACCATCTGTCAACCCACTGACCACAAGACTGGCTGGTGAACTCTGGAAAAATGACACCCAATCGAACCTTGCCGCCCCTCCAAAAACCTGCATCCCTGAATGGCTATGTCAGGTGTGTACACAGTGTGGCCGTACGTGCACGAGACGCCAGCACCCACGAACCACACCAGCGCCCCACAACACCTGGGTACATGTGTGTGTGTGTGTAGCCAGTGCTGTACGGCCGGGACCCGCCCATCGTCACTCAGAAGCTCCTCCGAAGCGGTGTCCTCCAAAGTATGTCGTCACGTCCACTCCCGGACCTCAGCGAGATCATAGAAAATGAGAGGCGGGGGTGTGCACATAACTACCTGTATACAACACACACTGAACTGGTCCTGGTTACAGTGCCCCCTCGCGCCATACCAGCATCACATTACACATGTTCTACAAAGGAGTCAAGCTAGTATGGATCGTCTTCTTCCTCCTACATCACCTTCGTCAGCAAACAACAACACGAAGGGGCAAGTACATCCCAACATTCTGATGATATGACAGCAATTAAAATGATCACTGACGATCAATCCCGGCCCCCTCACTGGCCCTGGTTACTCCGGTTCATTAATCTTGCCTTCTTCTTAACGTTACCAAACCCATGCTGATTAATTTTGCCTCCTCCTGTTGTCATCACATCAGGGAGGCGTCCACCTGCTGGCTGTGCTATCATCTACATGCCATGTCTTGTGTGTGTGTGTGTGTGTGTGTGTGTGTGTGTGTGTGTGTGTGTGTGTGTGTGTGTGTTGTTAATATCAGTACATGAGAATCGAAAATCTATTCCAGATTCCTATGTTACGTTCTACTCAAGCCGTGGACGATCGTATAGATCGGTCAGTATTGAGAACACGTCGTGGTTACAAGTGCTTGTGCTCACAAGAAACCACAACAAAGTAGACGTTAGTTACAAGTGCTTGTGTTCACAAGAAACCATAACAAAATAGACAAATCTAACAACTAAGGTGTACGTAGTACAACTTCCCCCCTGTCTCCACACTAAATAATCCGTCCATCATAATTCTTAAGATGCTGATAAAATGTTGATCTAATTACCCTGGGATGAGATAATGGGCAATTCAGCATCATACTGTTAATTATGCATAATTATGGTAATCACCTGTGGACTCCATGTAAAGAAGTGGTGACACGTTTAATATTTAGGATGTATAATTTTGAAAAGCAAAATACTAAATTTCTCGCATTATATTTACATACTTGATGGCCATTTCCCGCGTGGCAAGGCAGCGCCAGGAATAGATGATGAAAAGTCCTCATTCGTTCACATTCATTCTCTAGCTGTCATGTGTAATGCAACGAAACCACAACTCCCTATCCACATCCAGGCCCGACAGACCTTTCCATGGTTTTCCCCGGCTGCTTCACATATCCTGGTTCAGTCCACTGGCAGCACGTCGCCCCGTGTACCACAACGCTCCAATTCACCCTCCCAAGCACGCCTTTCACCCTCCTTGTTCCCTCCACGTCTGACACATACATCCTCTTTGTCGACCCCTTCATAATCATCTCTTCATAGTCCCAAACCATTTCGACACACCCTCTTCACCTCTCTCAACCACACTCTTCATATTACCACAACTCTCACTTACCTTATATCACATACTCGATCAAGCCACCTCACACCACACACTGTCCCCAATCATTTCACTTCCTACTTCTCCACCCATCCATACAACATCGCTGCGACCACTATACCTCCAAACATACTTCGCACTCCCAAATAACCTCTCTTTCCATACATTCCTCAATGCTCCCAGAACCTTCGCCCCCTCATCCACCCTATGACTCACTTCCATCTCCACGATAGTGGTGTCTGCTGTGCTTAATGACTGCGTTTACTGAAGTAATTTTTCCTGCTTGATGACAAGTAATATTTCAGTTGGCTTTGTCTACTTCACCTGTCAACACCTTCATCTACTTCATCTTCTATCAACACTTATCTACATTATCCTCCGTCTAAACCGCCTCCCGTCTACATCAACGCACTTAACCTCCTGTCTAAACCACATTCTGTCTGCCACTCATATACGGCTTAAGCGAAAAGCCCGCTAACATGTTCATTCAAAACACCTCTGATCTACTGCCAGTGTGAGCTTCAACCATTCGGTTTGTGACGAGAGTACAGGACGGCATCATCAACTGATGGCTGCTGTAAAATATGGCATAAAAGAGTCGACTCTTGACTTTCCTGATCTGTGTCTTATATCTAGAGAAGTACCCGTTACCACAGCCCGACCTGAAATTCTCTCTCTCTCTCTCTCTCTCTCTCTCTCTCTCTCTCTCTCTCTCTCTCTCTCTCTCTCTCTCTCTCCACTCATCCTAACACAGGTTTTTGCATGACGGCCTCTGAGAGAGAGAGAGAGAGAGAGAGAGAGAGAGAGAGAGAGAGAGAGAGAGAGAGAGAGAGAGAGAGTACAGTGTATGTGTGTGGGTTAGTGTGTGTGTGTGTGTGTGTGTGTGTGTGTGTGTGTGTGTGTGTGTGTGTGTGTGTGTGTGTGTGTGTGCGCGCGCGCGCGTCTGCACTTTAAAAAGTTCCCGCACACTGATATTCACAGAGGACGTGACCCTTATAAACTCATGTACAAAAATGCCAGGCATATTTCTGGTGGCGTCTGGCAAGAAAGACAGTATCTACAACGATCTTCATATTTCCATCTTTACCATCTTCAACCAATGAATTTCGTGTTTATATATATATATATATATATATATATATATATATATATATATATATATATATATATATATATATATATATTATCCCTGGGGATAGGGGATTAAGAATACTTCCCAAGTATTCCCTGCGTGTCGTAGAAGGCGACTAAAAGGGGAGGGAGCGGGGGGCTGGAAATCCTCCCCTCTCGGTTTTTTTTTTTTTCCAAAAGAAGGAACAGAGAATTGGGCCAGGTGAGGGTATTCCCTCAAAGGCCCAGTCCTCTGTTCTTAACGCTACCTCGCTGATGCGGGAAAGGGCGAATAGTTTGAAAGAAAGAAAAGAATATATATATATATATATATATATATATATATATATATATATATATATATATATATATATATCCGTCTATCCATTCATTCCTCTATCTATCTACTTATCTATCTATCTATTATCAATACTCAATTCTCGGTTTAATGTGATGGCTCAGAGCCACACATCCTCCACACATCAACACACACACACACACACGACCTCAACCCATCACCCAGCGTAGTCCAGTGGAACGTGGACTTTCCCTCCTTACTTATAAAAGTCTTACTTCCGCTTTTGCCTCTACACACTTAACGTATTCGTAAAGTGAGCACCACACAGCCAATATATATTTTCTATATATCTTTTTTTGCAAGATGCAGATATAGATTAACATAGAAGTGTGTGTGTGTGTGTGTGTGTGTGTGTGTGTGTGTGTGTGTTGCAATGGTTCATTCACGTGCACCAGTTTGGCCCCCGAATACGACTGTACGACCCTTTAGCATCACGGTGCGACCCCCTGCGCACGACGATACGACCCTTGCTCGGCCTCAATGACCTGGCACGTGACCTGAGCGTGAATGGTTCCGTCATGCTGCCCCGGGCGGTATTTAACAAGGTAATTGTCAATGAGGCGAACGAGCGAACGAGGGAGCGGGGGAGAATGGCCAATCACACAAGAAAGGCCAGGCGCCCCCTGTACAGCTGGGAAATATGAGAGTAATACATATTCCTGCAAGCCACTACCTTCGTCTCTTCGATGTATATCAACTGACTGTTATATTTCTCTCTTGTGTCTCCCCTGATGATGTGATTATTACATGAAAGTGCACTTGGGAACTTATCGTGTTTCATTTTCCCCGTGGACTCAGGAATATATATATATATATATATATATATATATATATATATATATATATATATATATATATATATATATATATCAGACGTATTGATCATAATCATCTCAACAGTCGGTCGTAAACACTAAGGACTGTCTAGGATCAGTGTGTAATTATTGGCCATTCGTAGTGTACGAGGGAGGGAGGGAGGGAGGGAGGGAGTTCTCATCCCGTAAGCCCTCCGTCGTTTGGAACATTCCATATCATACAACTTACTTCAAGCGTCTGTTGTCCATATTTACCACGTTCTGACTCGGTTTAATCCGATCGTGTCCACCGTTCGTATACTATATAAAAGTACTTGATTACATTTCTTATCTAACAATGTTCTTGTTTTATTTCTTAACAATGTTCTTGTTCTATTTCTTATTTAACAATGTTCTTGTTCTATTTCTTATTTAACAATGTTCTTGTTCTATTTCTTATTTAACAATGTTCTTGTTCTATTTCTTATTTAACAATGTTCTTGTTCTATTTCATGTTGTGGCCTCTGCTTCTTCTACCGGTATTGGGAAGCATGAAGTGTGAGCCCTCGAAAGACGATCGTATACCATGAACTTCACGGGAGTCCCCGGGAACGTCACGGGAGTCCCCGGGAACGTCACGGGCGTATATAGACCGGGTCACGTCTGGAGCGGTCCCCACGGCTGCGGCAGGGTTACGCACGGGTGTTTCTGACCACAACAAACTTTCTGGTCACTCAGTTATCTACGAGGCAAGACGGCTTATCTACAACGCCTGATAAGAACGTAACAAGTCTTGGAGTGCGTAGATATCCGCTCCCCTCTTACCCGTGCCGACTAAGGTCACAGTGCATCATGAGTGGTCGGACCATACGCTTGCTGGAGGAGTCCGGTAGCAAACCTTACTGTGTGTATAGCGTTAAGAGGATAGCGTCGAGGTGAATGCGTTCATGTGATAACATACAGAACATGAACAAACATCCAGTTCACGCATTCGGCTCTGGCACAGTGAACACCATATGCAAATCGGTTCACCATCATAATATCTGTCCAACGTTCGCCAGGATCCGGGCCAACCTAGAGGTCTGCTGCCCATCATGTACTCTACCAGCTGACCATTTACAAATACCTCCAACGTGTCAAAACACCGCAGAACCGTACTCACGCTTCCCGTGTTTTGAGCCGTGAACTTAATAACCAGACTTGCTATTATACACAGAGGCCGTCATGACGCGGGCAACACGTCCACACCCGTCATGCTCATCTTGGGTGACGGGGGAAATAAGACAGGGAAAAATGCATGAAGGAATTAATCAGAGGATGCTCACATATTCGTAGACTGGACATGTAAAGGTAGGAAGCGGCTTTTGAGGAAGAAGAGGGTTCCACAACTGCTTGTTCCTAATCTAATGCGAGGCATCAGGCACATACATCCCCCATACATCACTCACACATATATATCCTCAGCTCAACCACTTGTGTTAAAGTGAAACATGGACTTCCACACTTATATAAAAGTGCTTCTTACTTTTCACTTTCCGGACGAAGATGATTCCTCGAGACCAATCTATTCTCTCACACTTATAAAGTGCTTCTTACTTCTCACTTTCCAGGCGAAGATGATTCCACGAGACCAATTTATTCTCTCACGACATCAACCCTACTCACTCGCACTCTACCTCTCCTCCTTCCATCTTCCGTTGCACATTTGTCTAAAAAAAGAGAGCTTGTGTGACGTAAGGAGCTCAGCACCTCTCATGTGCCTATCAGACAACACAAGTTAGACTCAACAAAAGTACAAGATAAATCAGTGACACACAAGGTTTTCACATCATAGAAGCTGACCGTACTGTCCGAGATTCGATCCCCTGCCCTTGCAATTCCCACGTAGCGACGCTAACCACGACACAACGGAGGGAAAAGGTAAACAGCTACATTAAATTAAACATTATCATGGAAAGACTTCTTCTACTTTCCTGCTGAGCAGTTGACTGGGATGCTCCTGAGAAAGAGAGACAGTCCAATGGACGATGGAAGGGAAGGAAGTCCCCATTCCCATATTTTAGCATTAAAATCATTCGAGCACTAATTTCCCATTTTTCTTGACGCTCGCTGCGTGACAGCTTAATCTCCTGAAAAAAAGTTATATAATGTGTAAAATAACCAACTGACTAACTTTTCTATCACCCAGGGGAATTTCTATACCACATGACAGTATCATCCAAAAAGATGATCAGCGTCTCCATAAAACACGTAATCACTCCAAATGCCGTTTTCTAAACCAACATGACGTTCGCATTTCTATTTCCGCGGGTTGACTACAGCGATCAAGGCGGCTATGGAGGGACTGGTGACTGGATATGTGAGTCATTTCCCTAATGGCCTTCATGGTCGTGCTGCCCGCAGTATCAGAGCGGATTATGATATTAAAGAGCTAAATAAGTGAAGCATATTCTTGCTCTGCCGAATCAAGGTCTAACGTGCGAGGCCATCTTGAAATGGTGAGTGTGTATGTATGTGTGTGTGTGTGTGTGTGTGTGTGTGTGTGTGTGTGTGTGTAATGATCTATTTATACGTTACGGGGAGGGAGTTCTACACCCATAGGGCCCCATCTCTTGAACTTTCTGTATAATATCAAACTTTATTGCACTTATGTATGCTGTCCACAGATACAGTGTGTCTATCATACCCTTCATCATCCACCGATGGCACTGCAAAAGCACTTCTACAAATCTTTGCCATCAAGTTTCTTGCTTAATATTACGTTATGGCCTCTGATGCATCGTAATCTCACATCTTTCGAGGAACTGTTCACCCTATCTACGTTATGAAGCCTTTGATCGGATCGCCCTTGACTCTTCTCTCTTCTGTGGTATACGAATTCAAGGGCAGCCCAAGCGTTTCCCTGGGACTCGGCTCTTAATTCCAATACCATCTACACTTCTAACACCACACTGACACGTTCTCTGAAAGACTTCAAAAGACGTTCAACTTAAATCATTTTAAACTGAGAAAAAAAAAGTAATTTGAAAAATGAGACTGAATTGCATCTCTATTTTCTATCGCCATTTCTTCCGATTTTCTTTCGTTAGAAAACGATAAGACAGACTCGCGTATTTCCTCAGCTACCTGGTCACGTCTGAGTTCCGAAGGAGGAGACGCGTAATGGTTGGCTGCGACACACACCACGACTGGTGTTCGTCTTGAGCACGACGGGGCGACCCCTGAGCTGGGGGGGTCAGGTCCACGACCAGGCAGACCCCGAGCCGTCATGCTCAAGACATTCAATCAGGTTCTATGGAGTTGCATGGCGTGAAATCATGCACGACTTACTCACGTTTTCTATACAACTGAAATGGCGGATCACCGACGCCTGTTTGCATTCTGAGACGCATTTCTCTCTCTCTCTCTCTCTCTCTCTCTCTCTCTCTCTCTCTCTCTCTCTCTCTCTCAGGGGGAAAACTCGGCGACGAAGTTACCACCCCACCTGCCATTTCCAACGGCGACGTGACGCACTGGTTATCCACGCAGGTCCTCTGAGGCGTCGCCACCCACGCTCAAAATATGACAGGCAACGACACGTGGCACAGAACGTGGGTGGGACGTGTCTGCGTCGCCCTCAATACGTACCAGTTGGGATCAGGCCACGGACGAGGTACAGAACGTGGGTGGGACGTGTCTGCGTCGCCCTCAATACGTACCAGTTGGGATCAGGCCACGGACGAGGTCAACACCTGGGACACACCCGAGTGTTGCCCGTGCGAGGCCCCACACCGACCCATCGTCATCATGTAAGGTCATTCAAAACGTGTGTACGAATGTGTGTGGTTCACTTTCCATGCACCTGGGGTGGATGGGAGTTATGTGCTCGTGGGGGAGTAGGAGGAGGAGGAGGAGGAGGAGCAGGGCCCTCCATCTTTTAAACCTGTTTTTTTTTTCTTCTTCTTCTTCGCCAGGTTCTCGAAATTTACCTGCTGCTGTGAGCAGTGTTGCTCCCACCTCCCCCGACTTCGCAGACGAGGGGATCCTCCCTCACGCCTTCTCCTAACGCTTCCTTCACACAGTGTCCTGTTATGGCTGCCCGTGTCAAGAGTTCCTGTGAATCTTAATTTTACGACGTCGCAGGCGGGTAGGACTTCGAAGATGGCTACCGTGTTCGTCCTTAGCCATCTAACATCTTGTGTTGACAGATCGGAGCTCTCTATCGAGCCTCCTTCGTTCGGTTCACCTGATTATCGGGCATAATGCTGACTGCTCTCCTCTGCACCTTCTCTAGCAGCTCTAAGATTTCACATCTGAACAGCGAGAGCAAATTCACACACACACACACACCAAATGAAAATGTTGAATCATTACATCAATATTCGATATGATAATTCTCTCCTCCTTAAGGTGGAACACGCTCGCCTTTGTGGACATTTCTAATAGAGATCTAAAGACGATCGAGCCAGGCGAGGACCTGTCAGTGATACGCTGATAGGGGACCAAATGCGACCATGTCGTCCTCCACTGCCATCCCTTAGATTTCAACACTGCTAAACAAAATGACCTGTTTACGTCGTTGGACTGTGGTGAGCCGATGTCATCCTCCACTGACTGCCGTCTGCATGCAAACTCACGATAGTTCCTTACCTTCTATTTTACAGCCGTGTCTCCATCTATAACGGTAAGTGGGGAGGAGCCTTCTGCTTTACTATCCTGTCTCCATCCACATCCAGCAGATAAACTGGTCACAGACCATCAGGGCTTGTGTTATCTGTCCTTCCCATGTACTGTCCTCCAGCAGATAACCTGGTCATAGACCATCAGGTCTTGTGTTATCTGTCCTTCCCATGTACTGTCCTCCAGCAGATAACCTGGTCATAGACCATCAGGTCTTGTGTTATCTGTCCTTCCCATGTACTGTCCTCCAGCAGATAACCTGGTCAAGGTATTTGAATACCTGTCCCACATTCATATCAAACGTAGAGATAATAATCACACACTGTTATGTAAAACTCAAGAAAACCGTACATGACGCTGGCCAGTGAGTCACGCTTTGTTTACGCCAGTCTGTGGGAGTCTGGGAGACGGGGCGGCGGTGTATGGTGTGTGGGCGTGCGGGCGTGGGCATATGGGGGCGGCGTGGCGGCGTCGGCGGCGGCGGGAAGAAGGGGGGATCAATCTATTCCGGGAGCCCCCAAGTGGCAGTCACGATGTAAACATTTACACAAACGGCACGTGTCATGGCTGACCCACCACCACCACCCCCAGCACATAAGCAAACACGCCCTCAATCTCCCGTCACACATAACCCTCCCGTCACACACACACCCCCTCGCGTCACACCCACCCCTGGGTGTAGCAACAGGTAGACAAGAACTTCCATGAGTGCAGCAACAGGTAGACAGGAACATCCTGGGTTAAGCAACAGGTAGGCCAAAACATAGTAAACACTTTCAAAGGAAAATCCTGCGACAAAGAGAACAGTGTGGCATGGAGAACACTGATAACATAGAACATGACACAACAGAGAACACTGAGATGCAGAGAAATGTCACGTACTGTTTTGACGAAATATACTCACACATCCAGGTCAAGCCTACTGCTCTCTCACAGCCTTACCTGTAGACAGAAGAAGAAAAAAATATATATATATATATATAGTTATCATTACCTCTGTTAACATAATGTATCATCATAAACATTATATATACTGATAGACAGGTAGATACACATAGGTAGGTATGTAGAGAGAGACAGAGATAGACTATAAAGAGGTTTTCCAGATGATGTTATCGCCTCACAGGGACGACCTGAGGCAAAATCCTTTTACCTTACCTCCCTCCCAATCACTCCCACCATCCAACCCCATGGCGTCCCATAAGCCTCGAGTCCCGACATTATCAGCCTCTATACTTCGCCTTCGTCGTGCCTGGGAGTAATAAGACTTCCTCCCAACATTTTATCCCCCGTAAAGCATTATTAACAATGCCTTCCAAGAATTCTAAAGATCCTCTCTCTCTCTGATATACCTTTTTTTTTTTTTCTCTCCCCCACACAAGACTTTGAGCAGCGTTATTAAAAACGGGTCTATGACAAGCCTATTGTTTACCATCTAATAATAGACCACTCTGCAACACTGAAGACACAGCAGTATTGAACTATGACATGTTGAGAACAACGGGTTAGGAATGGGACAGGGTCAGACGTTGGGTCACTGGCGCTCCGAGCACACAGCAGGGTACATCAGTAACCTAAAAAGATATCTCCCTAGTATTTCTGGAGAGGAAGGTCTTGTAGGAGAGGTGGGGAAGTACGATCACGGACGTGTCCTTGTTCGTGGGTTCGTGAAGTGTTTCGTCCTCACAGTTGCAACTCGCGGCTACCTGTTCTCGCACAGAATCTCTCTCTTCATATGTGTCTTATTACCCAGCCTGTTGATAATGTCTCCTCACTGGACCTTCCATCCGTGGCTCTGAACCTTGTCGCATTAATCCTTCGTCTTCTCCTGACCGATTCATGCTTCGAAAGGAAGAAAAGGAAACCAGAAAATCCCTCTAATATTCATGGTCCACATAGTGTTCTATAACCTCTCCTCCGACCATAACATACGAGGGGAACAGTTTATAAGAAAGAACAATTCGCTGTTTCCCATCATCGCAGCGACCACTGGGGAAGAGAAAGGCTTTTTTTAACGCACAATCGAAGGTACAGCAGCCATCACCTCGGATCCAATGTGATGGCTAAAGTGCTCGATTACATATCTTCCTCAATTTTCACTTACTTTCCTCCGCCATCTTGAATGATTTTCTAGGTCTTCTGCAAGCATCACATCTTGTCCCCCGTGCACGTCAATCCTCTTGTTTATTCTCTCTGTTCCCACCAGCACCTAGTTTTCCTTCACACATTTTCTTAAGTTTCCTGTCTCGCCTCTATCTCCTCCACTGATCTTCAACCTTCTCTGTCCTCCGTGTCTTTCTACCTCAACTATTTACCGTTCATCCACTCCTATCTATTCTTCCCTTCGACTATCATCTATTCTCTTTTACTCACGATTATGACTCCATCCTTTGTTTATCACCAACCCTAGCCTCCTCTTCATCTGTTCTTACATCTTCATTTCTTCTAGTTATCTTCGCTTTTCGTGACCTGTTACCTCTTCTGCTGTATCTTACCTCATCTTAACTAAGCTTCTGCCATATTTCTCTAGTTATTATATCCCTTTCCTTCATTCCTCTTCCAGTCCTTCACCTTCAGCGTATCCGATACTGCCTCTGTTCCATTTCTCGCTCTCTCTGTCCCAGCTCCCCTTCCGGCAAGGGCCTGCAACCTGCAGACAGGTAATCCTCGCTCACCTGTTTCCCTTGTTAGCTCAAACATTTAGCGTGCTCTCTCTCTCTCTCTCTCTCTCTCTCTCTCTCTCTCTCTCTCTCTCTCTCTCTCTCTCTCTCTCTCTCATATATCTTACTTCAACGAACTTTTCTTTCTGGTACCATAACCAACGCTTGCCTGTGTAACTCTCTCTCTCTCTCTCTCTCTCATATATCTTACTTCAACGAACTTTTCTTTCTGGTACCATAACCAACGCTTGCCAGTGTAACTCTCTCTCTCTCTCTCTCTCTCTCTCTCTCTCTCTCTCTCTCTCTCGCCAACACATACACAGGTGCACGTCATGAGGTTCCCCCCCCCCCCAATACAACAGCCCTGCCTCTGTCCAGCGAACGGGTAACCATCATTAAGTACCAAGTGGTTGGTAATGGTAACGAGTTACCACGCGGCCAGATGACGGTGTTTCTCACTTCCGCCGACACAGCTTCGAGATGTATTCCACTCGGGTCGCCCAACTTCAGGTAAAGGCTTACAGGATCCTCCTTCATGTCCTCTCCCCTCGAGGCCTAACCAGAACCAGTCCCCCTGTTATCACAGTTTTACCTACAGAGGCACCACAAGTCTGGGTGGGGGGGAGACTATATAGAGGCAGAGGAATGAGAACACAGTTCACGAGGGAACAGCAAAACTTGATCTTAATGTAGATGGAAAGATGAAGTGAACAAAGGGTTACACCTGCCCCTACTTATTATCACTACTGTCATTATTAATATAATCATTATCATCATTATCATCATTATTATTACTATCATCAGTATTATTATCATTATTATTATTATTATTATTATTATTATTATTATTATTATTATTATCATTATTATTATCATTATCATTATTATTATTATTATCATTATTATTATTATTATCATTATTATCGATAATATTATTATCATTATCATTATCAATATCATTATTATTATCATTATCATTATTCCTTCCACTTTTCCTTTCCATAGTGTCTTGAATCATCATAAGCATTTAACAATGTAATCATCATCAACTCTTTTCTATTTGCTTACCTCTCTCTCTCTCTCTCTCTCTCTCTCTCTCTCTCTCTCTCTCTCTCTCTCTCTCTCTCTCTCTCCGCTTGTCCATCCCTCTTACACTCTTCCTCCTCTCACCGTAAGCCCTCACTTTTCAGCTCTCCCTCTCACCTTGTGTCCTCACCTCTCACTCTCTCTCTCCTCTCACCATGTGCACTCTCCTCTGACCCTCGCCTCTTGCTCTCCCTCCTCTCACAGTGTGTCCTCACCTCTCACCCCCCACCACCACCCACTCTCTTGATCCCCTCTCACCGTCTTTCCTCACCTCTCATCCAAATCCTCTTGCTCCTCCTCCTCCTCCTCTCACTATACGTCATAGCCTCCCCCCCCCCTTTCCTCTCACCAAATGTCCTCGCCTCTCACGCTCTCCCTCCTCTCACCTGAGTCCTCATCTCTCACCCTCTCCCTCCCGCTCTCCCCTGGCCTCACAGGTTGTGATTGTTATTGATTCTTGTACGCTGGCTGCTCTCCCGGCCCGGCCCCCCTCTCACTCTCTCCCTCCTTCCCTCTCACTCCTCCCGGCCGTCCACCACAACGTCAAGAAAAGGCCAAAAAGAAACCTCCAAAACCTGTGAGCGGCCAGGAAACACGAGACCACGGATACTACAGGGCCCATTACCTAATCAAATACGGCGTCTTAACTAACCACAGTAATGACTTTATTACCAGAGTGTATAGACGTGTACGTATGTCGACCCGGTGTTTACCCTGGGAGAAGATCCCCAAATACGCCACAGAGAACAGACGGAAACCTTCGCAGACACGAGAGGAGGGGAAAGAGACGCGCGTTATTAAACTGACTACCATGATATGATGTGTCTAGGAAAGCTGAATACGAGGAAAGAAGTCAGCTAGCTGGTACTGGCGATCTCTCTCTCCAAAATGCTTCAAAAGTTGTGAAGCCAGCCAACAGCATCTCTGATCACCTGAATTTCAGAAGCAATGGGTAAAGGGAGTGAAAAATGCTAAAGATTGGAGAATGTTTGATCATAATTTAACGACAATTTTCAAAATACGAGACAGATTTCGACCTTCGAACTTAACCATACTATCAGGAACTAATTCAAGTTCTATAATAATTGTTAGAAACGATAATTTGGGATAAAATTGTAAAAAAATATATATAAGATAAACTAATATAACCGTTACCCAAATGGGTTTCGAAATAAATGCTCGTTTTCTTAACAAATCCAACAAATTTTTGTTCATGTACAGATAATAACTGGCAATTCAAAATAACCTCAGACATTACATTTTCAAACGCCTCTCACAAACTACCTCATACATGAACTGCAAGTTAAAGTTCACAGAACAAGACGTTGCAATATACAGGCAAACATCAGACTGGTTTCACGTGACAAGCGACGTACTACAGGGGTCGTTCCTAGGCCCCCAAGCGTTCTATAACCAACATCTCTTGAATTGCCACAACACTGCCCAATGGAATATCAGAATTTTCCGGTGAGATGAACTTTGGAAAAATGACCTAAATGAAGGAAGAGAATGCCTAATGATTCAACGTGATTTACGCAAACTGATGAAGTGGTCTTGTGTGATCTGTCCTTCCCATGTACTGTCCTCCAGCAGATAACCTGGTCATAGACCATCAGGTCTTGTGTGATCTGTCCTTCCCATGTACTGTCCTCCAGCAGATAACCTGGTCATAGACCATCAGGTCTTGTGTGATCTGTCCTTCCCATGTACTGTCCTCCAGCAGATAACCTGGTCAAAGACCATCAGGTCTTGTGTTATCTGTCCTTCCCATGTACTGTCCTCCACCAGATAACCTGGTCATAGACCATCAGGTCTTGTGTTATCTGTCCTTCCCATGTACTGTCCTCCAGCAGATAACCTGGTCATAGACCATCAGGTCTTGTGTTATCTGTCCTTCCCATGTACTGTCCTCCAACAGATAACCTAGTCATAGACCATCAGGTTTTGTGTTATCTGTCCTTCTCACGTGCCACCAGACACCTACCCTTCTTCCGTATCTTTCTCTCCCTTCCTCTGGCATATTCTCCCTCCCTCCCTCCCTCTTTTCTGACTCTTCTCTCTTCTTAAGTCCATTCCCCACACCTCCGCTTACCCTCCACCCTTCCTTATACAGTTCTTTGCCTTCCTACCTTCATGTGTGTGTGTGTGTGTGTGTGTGTGTGTGTGTGTGTGTGTGTGTGTGTGTGTGTACGAGCCAGAGGAGCTTCAATAAATACCCGTGAACAAAACCATACTAATCCCTGTATAACTCCCTTTGTGTAGACTCTAAGAAATGGCGGCAAGATATTGGAGGGAGAGAGAGAGAGAGAGAGAGAGAGAGAGAGAGAGAGAGAGAGAGAGAGAGAGAGAGAGAGAGAGAGAGAGAGAGCTGTATTCCACGAGAATCTCGCCTGATTCAAGGATCTGGTAGTGCCTGACATACTCCTCTCTCTCTCTCTCTCTCTCTCTCTCTCTCTCTCTCTCTCTCTCTCTCTCTCTCTCTACGACCATTCAGGTGTCACTACACTGCGCCAGTTACCCAGATCTCCTACGCCTCAAAGGACGAACACAAAATGGCGCCCCTGTTCCTCCATTTCGACGACAATATATTGTAAACTGACACACTGATATATATATAAATATATATATATATATATATATATATATATATATATATATATATATATATATATATATATATATCCTTCGTCCAGAGAACTTCAGTTAAGGGGAGAGTGCTATCAGACCAGACCTAACCTTAAACTCTTCTGCATCAGTTGAAAAGTCCCCCTCCACCACCCCTTCCCTCCCCACACACATACCCCTCCGTCTAGCCCTCCTCCATAGCTCTGTCTCCTCGAGAGAGAGAGAGAGAGAGAGAGAGAGAGAGAGAGAGAGAGAGAGAGAGAGAGAGAGAGAGAGAGAGAGTGCCAGACCATCATTCCCCCTACGTCTCCTTCCCACACAGGTCCTTATAACGTCATCCGTGCAGGGAGGGGGGGGGGAGTAGATGCTCCCCCCCTCCTCTACAACTCCCCCCCCTCTCTCCCTCTCTCTCTCTCGTCTAGACAATAATGGTGAGAGCTTTCTCCCCCAACCCCCCTCTGTCTAAAAATTCCCCTCTCACTTGAGGCAATAAACTCGATCTCCCACTCCTGCAACCCCTCCTCAAACCAACGCCCTGGTTTCATACCATAAGCTCCCCTTGCTCTCTAGTGTCATACCATAAGCTCCCCTTGCCCTCTAGTGTCATACCATAAGCTCCCCTTGCTCTCTAGAGTCATACCATAAGCTCCCCTTGTCCTCTAATGTCATATCATAAGCTCCCCTTGCCCTCTAGTGTCATACCATAAGCTCCCCTTGCCCTCTAGTGTCATATCATAAGCTCCCCTTGCCCTGTAGTTTCATACCATAAGCTCCCTTTGCCCTCTAGTGTCATACCATAAGCTCCCCTGGCCCTCTAGTTCCATACCAAAGCTCCCCTTGCCCTCTAGTGTCATACCATAAGCTCCCCTTGCCCTCTAGTGTCATACCATAAGCTCCCCTTGCTCTCTAGTGTCATACCATAAGCTCCCCTTGCCCTCTAGTGTCATATCATAAGCTCCCCTTGCCCTGTAGTTTCATACCATAAGCTCCCTTTGCCCTCTAGTGTCATACCATAAGCTCCCCTGGCCCTCTAGTTCCATACCAAAGCTCCCCTTGCCCTCTAGTGTCATACCATAAGCTCCCCTTGCCCTCTAGTGTCATACCATAAGCTCCCCTTGCCCTCTAGTGTCATACCATAAGCTCCCCTTGCCCTCTAGGGTCATACCATAAGCTCACCTTGCCCTCTAGTGTCATACCATAAGGTCCCCTTGCCCTCTAGTGTCATACCATAAGCTCCCCTTGCCCTCTAGTGTCATACCATAAGCTCCCCTTGCCCTCTAGTGTCATACCATAAGCTCCCTTTGCCCTCTAGTGTCATACCATAAGCTCCCCTTGCCCTCTAGGGTCATACCATAAGCTCCCCTTGCCCTCTAGTGTCATACCATAAGCTCCCTTTGCCCTCTAGGGTCATACCATAAGCTCCCCTTGCCCTCTAGTGTCATACCATAAGCTCCCCTTGCCCTGTAGTTTCATACCATAAGCTCCCCTTGCTCTCTAGTTTCGTCCATGTGTGTTTCTATCGTTCGTGTCAAGCTGTAAGCACCCCACTCCCTCTACCCATGCTCTCCCTCCCTCCCTATATACTTCCTAAACTTAAAAATTCGAACCCTTGATATTTTTCTGTCGCACATATCGACCCTCAGAGGTTGTGAGCTGAAGTTTTTTATACACTAGCTTTCAGTAAATAAGCAACAAATGTATATTCATAAAATACAACCGTTCCATACTGCATCTTCAGATGTTCCTCTAACGCATTCCTATCTGGAAGCTCAAGGGCGAAGTTCGAGGGCGAAGTTCAAGGGCGAAGTTCGAGGGCGAAGTTCAAGGGCGAAGTTCGAGAGCGAAGCTTCAAGGGCGAACTTCAAGGGCGCCCTGATCATATCATCCAGAACCTTGAGCCCTTCTTCCACAAGCCTTATCGCACCGGTGCCTTAATTCGCACATTCAGGGACCTCAGACTGCACGTAGCCCCGTTTTCTTTCATGTCAACGTATTACTCGCAAGCTCTTAATGCATCTAAACTGTCATTGTCCAGTGACAACCAACGACTTATACATCTTCCTCATTAAACTCTTCCTACACGCTCATACATCCGCCTTCACATGCTTCTTCACTCATAAATCCTTCCATCTTTCCTTCATATACGAATGAAGAGAAGAGGATGTCAAAACGTCCTTAACCCTAAACCCATTTTCTATCAGCATCTCTCTCTCTCTCTCTCTCTCTCTCTCTCTCTCTCTCTCTCTCTTTTATCTGATAACTATAGTTAGAAATTGAGTAAATCATATACATTAATGTATGAGGGGATCTCACAAATCATATTTAGTAAAATTACTTTTGAAAAAAAAAAATTAAAAAAATCGACTCTGAACAAAAAATTCAAAAATTC